>NC_140183.1:13883489-13933489 GCF_963971535.1 Notolepis coatsorum | reverse complement strand
TCAAAATCTGTCCTGTTTTTTTCACATAAACTTTCCCAAACACACACACACGCGCACACACACACACACACACACACACACACACACACACACACACACACACACACACACACACACACACACACACACCACACACACACACACACACACACACACACACACACACACACACACACACACACACACACACACACACACACACACACACACACACACACACACACACACAAAAACACATGAACACACACTCTATCAAACACACACATACACACTCTCACACACACACACACACACATAGTTCTTCCAATATTTTGTCAACATACGGTTGACAATCGAACTAACATTTTTCCACTTAAAGCTCTTTCAATGTCCTTACTGTAGAAGAATAGAGCCCTGTTACGATACATAGGCCTACAGCACATATTGATTTGATGAACAGTAATATCTGTGGTAGATATATATTCTATCTGTGGTACGTCTCCTGCCAGCCATACTATGAGAAACAATATGATCTGTCAGGGAGGATAAGAACGTTACCAACACACTCAACCCCAAAAAGGAAACAACCGGTTCAGTGGACAAAGATACATTCATACATTTACCCCCAACGAGAAATATAAAAACAACACTGTTCGAGGATAGATTCTACCAGCAATACACAATAGATACATTCATATATTTACCCCCAACGAGAAATATAAAAACAATACTGTTCGAGGATAGATTCTAGCAATACGGGCGATACAGTGGTTAACACTGTCGCCTCACAGCTAGAAGGTCATGGGTTCGATTCCCGCTTGGGGACCAGGTTGCCGTGTTGCCAGGTACCCAGGTGGGGTATCTCCCGGGCCTTTCTGTGTGGAGTTTGCATGTTCTCCCCGTGCTCGCAATAATAATAATAATCTTCATTATATAGCACCTTTCATACACAGAATGCAGCTCAAAGTGCTTAACAGAGACACGTCTTCTTTAAACAAGTCAAGAAGAAACAACACAATAAGTCAAGAAAAAACAAGAATACCATAAGGTCCAAAAAATTATAATAAATGCAAAATAAATAAATGCAACACTCCCAGACATACCCCACGCGAAGGTAAAGAAAAACTCACTAAAACCTAACAATAGGAAAAAATGCACCACAGGCAATGTGGAGGAGAGAAACCTTAGAAGGGCCATTCAAGGGGGGATCTCCCTTCTTAGATGTCGGTGATAGTAGTGTTGCATGTTGCAAAAAACAGGCGAACAGTTGGTAAACATGCACCCATGTGTGTAGTGAAACACAGATGAGTGCATGCGATAGCAACTGAACATTTTGAAAGATTTTATATACAGCTGATTCTATAAGATTAAAGATAGAACTGATAGCGGATCAAGTTGAGGCACAGGGGTGCGTCCCTCCCGGGACGTTCTACACTCTACAGTCATCACTCCGAGACGGCCGAAGACAGGGAGACGGGGCGACGCAGAGAGGGTCGCATCCTCCCGGTCATCACGAGACGTCGAACACTCCGGTCATCACTACGAGACAGCCGGAGATAGGGAGACAGGGGGGTACGCAGAGAGGGTCGCATCCTGGGTGGGTGTCAACACGGGACGTCCAGCACTCCGGTCAACACAAGGGTTTCCCCTCCCAATAAACCCAATGGAAAAACACGCAGAACAGATCGCTAACGTTATTGTGTCCCAGACGAAGACGGACAGGAGCACTTGGATTGGTCCCCGGGGCGTGGCCCCACGCCGCACCCCCTGTCCTGCTACCGGCTGCCCCTGGGGGGAACGACGACGGGATGGGTCAAGCGCAGAGAGACATTTCATTGGCGACCCAATGCGTGTGTGTGTTCCTGTGTGTCGCCAATCTCGCATGTGTGTGCTCATACATTTACCCCCAATGAGAAATATTAAAATAATACTGTACAAGGATACATTTTACCAATAAGAGAAAGACAGCAATACACAATAGATACATTCATCCCAAGATGAGAAATAAGAGGGAGAAAAATCTTGAAAAACATAATCAAAGATATGATTCATCCCCCCCCCCCCCCCCCCAGTGAGGAGGCCAGTGGAAGAGTTCAAGGAACAAGCCAACATTATGGGGTGTTCTTACCGTCTTCTCCAGAGTCAGACAGGAAGATAGATACCAACATTATGGGGTGTTCTTACCGTCTTCTCCAGAGTCAGACAGGAAGATAGATACCAACATTATGGGGTGTTCTTACCGTCTTCTCCAGAGTCAGACAGGAAGATAGATACCAACATTATGGGGTGTTCTTACCGTCTTCTCCAGAGTCAGACAGGAAGATAGATACCAACATTATGGGGTGTTCTTACCGTCTTCTCCAGAGTCAGACAGGAAGATAGATACCAACATTATGGAAATGTGCTTGCCATCTTCTGTATAGTACAAGAATATATATACCATGTTCTTACCATCTTCTCCAGAGTCAGACAGGAAGATATACCAACATCACCATCTTCTCCAGAGTACAGAGATGATTAAACTGGATATACAAATATATAAATTAGTACTACTGAGTAATAGTGCTAATCAGATGTATGTACAGAGTATTAGTATTAATATGTACCGTAATGCAGGTACAAATACACTATGGTAGTAAGTCATACTGGCCAGCAGCGTAACTAGTAAGGGTAGTAAAGAGTAGGTAAGGAATATGTACAGATATAGATATAGTATCTACAGATATCTAACAAGGATAATATGCAGGTGTGTACAGACAGTTGTGGATAGACTGAGAGAGAGAGAGAGAGAGAGAGAGAGAGAGAGAGAGAGAGAGAGAGAGAGAGAGAGAGAGAGAGAGAGAGAGAGAGAGAGAGAGAGAGAGAGAGAGAGAGAGAGAGAGAGAGAGAGGGGAGAGAGAGAGAGAGAGACTGAGAGAGACTGATAAACTGAGAGAGACTGAGACAGAGACTGAGAGAGACTGAAAGAGACTAAGAGAGAGAGAGAGAGAGAGACAGACAGAGAGAGAGAGATAGAGAGAGAGAGACTCAGAGAGACTGATAAACTGAGAGAGACTGAGAGAGAGACTGAGATAGACTGAAAGAGACTGAGAGAGAGAGAGACTGAGGAGAGACTGATACACTGAGAGAGACTGAGACAGAGACTGAGAGAGACTGAAAGAGACTGAGAGAGAGAGAGAGAGAGAGACAGACAGAGAGAGAGAGAGATAGAGAGAGAGAGACTCAGAGAGACTGATAAACTGAGAGAGACTGAGAGAGAGACTGAGAGAGACTGAAAGAGACTGAGAGAGAGAGAGAGAGCGAGAGAGAGAGAGAGAGAGAGAGAGAGAGAGAGAGAGAGAGAGAGAGAGAGAGAGAGAGAGGGAGAGAGAGAGAGAGAGAGAGAGAGAGAGAGAGAGAGAGAGAGAGAGAGAGAGATTAGACATACTATATAAGAGAGTCATAGGGTTCTACTAGTTATAGATTATAAGATCGCCAGGTTCTTACATGGTCTCCCTGACAGTAGTGGTACAGTATGTGATTCTGCAAACAAGGAGCCACTGCTCTTTATCACTGAAACCCACGTAACCAAACAACAAGGAGAGCGGCCTGGCGTTGATTTAAAAACTAAAACACAAAAGGCTCTTTGTCCTCTTTGTCTTTAGAGCAAGAGAACTCCTGCTGCAGCTCTGTGCTGCCATGGATATATTATGATGTGATTTCAACGCGCTGCTGCCAACATATGGAGTACTGGATGGACCGCTCTATTTATCAGACCTCATCACACCATGTCCACCGATAACGTGCCCCTTCCATCACCAGATGCTGGGGACCTATTGTGGTGGAAAATACCCTGGAGGATTAATTTGCTTGGTCAGATAGCTGGTTATTACAATTTATTAGGTCAAATACTGAGAAGACCAGACCTGGCCTGGCCTGGGACCCCGGAACTGGCTCCTAGAATAGAGGTGTACGTCTATATGTTGTCAGTGGATGTGTTTCTGTTAGTAGTAGATATTGTCATGGTTCTACCATATCAGTACTCCTTCCCCCCTAAAGAGGTCCTGCATTATTATTATATTATTATTAGCTTATATTAGTTACAGCTGGTGTGTCACGAGGCAGCTGATCTGCGGTCTGGAGGCAGAGTGCATCATGGTATATAAACCCGCCTCAGACGTGGAGCAGCTGTCAGATCGTAAACTCTCGTACCATGTTAGTCATGTTACTATGTTCTTGTTATCTACTCTGTTGCTTAAGTTGTTCGCCTGGATCTCTTGTTCATCGACCATGTCCTAATCTCTGTTCTCATCCTCTCTCCTAGCCTGTACGGTGAAGAGCTAGAGACGCTGGCCTGCCGGTTAAGACCTGGAGACACTGACTTGCCGGTAAGACCTGGAGACGCTGGCCTGCCGGTTAAGACCTGGAGACACTGACTTGCCGGTTAAGACCTGGAGACGCTGGCCTGCTGGTTAAGACCTGGAGACACTGACTTGCCGGTTAAGAACTGGAGACGCTGGCCTGCTGGTTAAGACCTGGAGACGCTGGCCTGCCGGTTAAGACCTGGAGACGCTGGCCTGCCGGTTAAGACCTGGAGACACTGACTTGCCGGTTAAGACCTGGAGACGCTGGCCTGCCGGTTAAGACCTGGAGACACTGACTTGCCGGTTAAGACCTGGAGACGCTGGCCTGCTGGTTAAGACCTGGAGACACTGACTTGCCGGTTAAGACCTGGAGACGCTGGCCTGCCGGTTAAGACCTGGAGACACTGACTTGCCGGTTAAGACCTGGAGACGCTGGCCTGCTGGTTAAGACCTGGAGACACTGACTTGCCGGTTAAGACCTGGAGACGCTGGCCTGCTGGTTAAGACCTGGAGACACTGACTTGCTGGTGAAGACCTGGAGACACCGGCCTGGTTCACAAAGTACTGCTCAGACCTACGCCCGGCTGATGACAATGCTCCTGCTCTCACCCCGTCTGTCAGACTTCCATGACCCTGTATATCCTGGACATTACAAGAACCTCCTCTGTGTATCGACCCATGCCTGGACTTACACCACTCTATTAAATATACCCATATTGGGTTTTGCTCAGTTCTGCCTAATGTGTCTCCTTGCCTGCACATTGGGTTCCAACTACAGCCGTGATAGATATGTTGTTAGTGGATGTGTTTCTGTTAGTAGTAGGGCTGTCCAATATTATCGGCCTACCGATATTATCGGCCGATATTGGCATTAAAATGTGACATCGGAAATTATCGGTATCGGTTTTCAAATGTATTATTATTATTTTTTACATTTTTTTTTTTTTTTACAAGTTTTTTTTATTTGAATATTCCGTTTTCACAGGCGGTCCCACATGGGCAAAAAAAGAAAAAGGCCCTCCCTCCCCTCGCCCCACCCCTATACCAGACAAAATCATTCCAAAATACCTTAAAGCATTTATTAATCATTGTTTTTCCTTTTAGCTTTTAAATCACCAGACAGCAGTGACATATGTATCTCTTGTATTCTGTAGATAGAGAAAAAGAAAAGCAAGAACACAAAAGAATATAAAAGAATAACAAACTGAGAGACTAGGAAGCAGTGTCTGGTAGTACCTAGCTACAAGTAGCGACGCTACATAGCTTAGCTACATCTCTCAGTAGCGTGATGGTAGCGTCGCTCCTTTTGAACCAAGTAGCATTCTATGTAGTGTAGCTATTTTCAGACCCAAGTAGTGACGTAGCGTGAGCAAATGCTACACGCTACTGTCCGGAGAACTGGACTGCTGAATAAAGATTGTGAAGAAGAAAAAATCTCCCCGGAGAAAACCCACTATGATTGGTTGGTTGGTTGGTTTAGATATGACGACTCACGATTGTGTAAGGTTAGGGCTAAACATTACGGGTAGGCCAATCAGAGGCAGGATAGGGCGGGTCATGGCCAAGGCTCCGCAAACCAGGAAGTAAAAAGCAGTCCGCGGCGCGGCGCAGTGTTTACTGTGTCAGCCAGAAACAAAGCTGCTCTCAACTTCCCACACGTCCAGCACTAATTTGAGAACACACATCAGTTGAGCTGATGAAACGCTTTACATAACCATTGTCAACTGTTCCCAAACAGCACACAAGTCAGTGCACTTTTTTTGTCAACAGCTAAGTAACAGATAGCTGCTATCATGTTTCACTGTAGGCACAAAATGAACAATATTATGGGGGTGGGGAAAAGAAAAGGCAAACGTTATTGTCATTTTGCTACTGTGGTTTGAGTTGAAACCGTAGTTTATCCTGTGCTGAAAAGTCTCCATTCCAATAGAGATAGTATATATTTTGGTGTTTATTTAATTATTGTTTCACTGCCTTTTATTTATTACGTTTTCCACAGTTTTTTCCTCATACTTTATTAACATTTTGTACATGGTACCGCAAGGTACATTAATACAAGTACATGTTAAAAGGATGAAGCCAGACAGAGGGCTTGTTTCCAGTTTCAGTTTGTTTTATAATAAACAATCAAACTGAGAATTTTTGCCTGCCTATTTGTTTGGTGGAAACTTGATCATGAAGTAAAAAAAAAAAATTGTGCCGATGTAGCTAGCTATTTTTGCCATGTTCTTGTAGTGTAGCTTGCTACATTTATCTGGGGATAGCTTCCATTGTAGTTGAGCTATATTTAATCGAGAGTAACTTGTAGTGTAGCTTACTACATTTTCCAAGTAGCTTGCCCATCACTGCTAGGAAGGCCAGTCAGATCACCTCTGTCACACCATCCGCCTCCATACCATCAAAGAAAGTTAGGAAAGGATCCCAAATATTGTGGAATTTTTTGGTACAACCTCTGACAGTATACCTGATCTTCTCCAGTTTAATATGATACATGACCTCTCTCATCCAGTGGCCGTACACCGGTGGACCGGTGGTCTTTCCATTTGAACAGTATTAGCCTTCTGGCCAAGAGTGAACAGAAGGCCAGCATCCTAGATTCCCACCATCTAAAGTGGATGTCCGGTGGGGCCACTCCGAATAATGCAATATATGGAGATGGCTCTACTACCTTTCCAAATATCTTAGAGAAGGTGTCAAAGATGGTCTGCCAATAGGTGTGCAACTTTGGGCACGTCCAGAACATGTGGAGCAGAGTGGCTGGAGCCTGTCTGCAGCGGTCACATAGTCTATGTCGGGATATATTTTAGAGAGCCTGTCTTTAGACCAATGCAGTCGGTGTACAATTTTAAATTGGATAACAGCATGTTTAAGGCATATGGAGGAAGAGAAAATCCCCTGTATTATTTTGTCCCATGTGTCCTCTGTGATTGGCTCATCTAAGTCTGTATCCCATCTGCCCCTAAGGAGATCCAGAGGTGTCAAGTTGCTTCTATTAAGTAATTCGTAGATTCTGCTTATAGCTTGTTTCTGGATCAGTTTACAGTTCAGGATTGTTGACAGAATTGGCTATGGGGCGACAATAATATAGACATGAGGCATGGTTTCTACCTTTAGCCATTAATCAGCGTGGTTTATTATGTACAATGATTCATAGCACAGCAGCACATTGAGATCTCCACTCCGTGAGAGGCAGATGTGAGAAGAAGTAGAGGAGGAGGAGACAACTCTTTTTATACTCGCCACCTGGTGGCATCATGAATGGCTCTGCCTATAGCGCCCTCCAGTGGACACAGATATACATACAGTCAGTGGAAGCAGTTGAGTACAGTTAGACAGTTAATTGCAACCCTACATATAACCTCTAATTTTAACAAGGATTGAGTCTAAGAGAGAGGCAGGAGGACACAATGGGTAGCAGTCCGAGTTTGAAGTTACAAAGCTCCGAAGTTGCAAATATCTATATGTAGCACCCTGAATATTCGACTATTATTCAGAAGTGCTGACTTGCCTTTTATCTCCCCTTTGTGCACAAAGACATGTTGACTAGTTTCCATTGATATTCTCTCGAACAATGACGCGAGTTTCTCTCTCCGGCTGGAATATGGATTATAAACAGTAAGCTGAATCATATTCAATCCATCCAGTTCTCTTCCTGTGGGGCTAGGTGGCGGTTCCAGCAGGGGGCGGCAGGTGGCAGGCGGAGCGCACAAGAGAGAGAAGCAAGCAACGAGGAAGAGGGAATCACCTGGAGGTGAGGGGAACCGGAAGCTCTCTTCGGCGTTGGATGTAGCCGTGAACGGTCGCAGCTACAACGGGGGGTGCTTTTGGAATAGCCCCGTTGAAGAATTGAAGCCAGAGAGCCCCGCCGGAGCGAGCAACGGGTGACGAGACATACTTGCTAGGGACGGGTTGTCCTAGAAGTATCCGTGATAGTGTGTGAGTAAGAGAAACCGAACCCAAGGACTAACGTCCATAGATAACGTGTTATAGTAGCAGTGTGTGCGGTGTATTAGCATGCTGCTAACGGCTATATTAGCACGCTCGTGGCATAATCCGGGAAGATTGCAATAGTCACTCCGTTGATCTGTAATGGAGCCTGGGCACGCGCCCGGCTCAGCACCTCGACACAGTCTTGGTAGTAGTGAAGTTTAGCCAAAATGGCGCGTGGATTCCCGTCTGTCCTCTTCGGCCCCAGTGTTCTGTACGAGCGGTCGACCAGCACCTCATTATCCATTTGTAGCACGTCTGTCAGTAGTTTTGAGACCGACGCTGTGGAGCTTGAGCCATCCGTCTCAGCTACTCCTAGTATCCTTACGTTACACCTCCTCATTCTTCCTTCCATGTCCTCACACTTTCCCCTGAGACCGGCCACCTCTGTCTTTAAGTCTTTGACTGTGGTTTGTAACATTACCACCTCATCTGACCACGTCGAAAGACCGTCTTCCATGTCCTTGATTGAGACCCCCATTTTGTCCACCTCCTCGTGGAGTGTCGCAATACAACTTCGCATTTCCGCTTTCATCTCTTTCAGATAGTTTCTAATAAGGTTGAACTCTTTGGAAAGTGCACTTTTCAATTCTGATTTTATTATTACTGCGGAGTCCGATTTTAGCGCGAGGAGAATCTCCGCCTTCAAGGCTGCGGTGTCCACGCCGGGCATCTTTGGCGATGTGGTTAGCGGCGGCTTGGAAATGGGACTGGAAGTCGAGGCTTTGTCGGGCCTACTGGAGGCCGGTCCAGCGTATTTGTATTTACGTAGGTTCGCCGCCATCTGTCCATGAAAACATTGTCCACTGGCTTAAACAATGTACCCTGAGTAAAATTCATTAAGTTTTGTGAAGTAGAAAGCTTATTAAATTAAAATAAAGTAGAGATTCGACGAGAGCTAGAACAAACCGCGTGCTACCCCATTGCCAGCCTAGCCACGCCCCTTCTTTTTACATTTATTTAACCTTTATTTACCCAGGCAAGCAAGTTAGAACAAATTCAGATTTTATTTATTGTCAAAAGTGTGCACAATGTTGTGTTAATTCCTCGACAAGAGATATCTAATGTTAATTACCTGAAATTATTACGTTTTTTGGGGGGCGGAAACCCTGCATATATCGGTATCGGTTGATATCGGTATCGGATGAAGCGTTGGACAATATCGGTATATCGGTATCTGTAAAAAAAAGCCAATATCGAACATCCCTAGTTAGTAGATATGTTGTTAGTGGATGTGTTTATGTTGGTGGGTTTGTTTCTGTTAGTAGGTGTGTCTGTTAGTAAATGGTAAATGGCTGCACAGAGGACACTGCAACACGCTGCCCGGGAGGAGTGGGAATCGAACCTGGAAGCTCCGGATTACCAGACGACTGCTCTACCTCCCGAGCCACTGTCACCCCGGTGTGTCTGTTAGTAGGTGTGCTTGTCATCTTGTGTGTCACTGTTCTGTTCTGCTCTGCTCTGCTCTGCTCCGTTCCGTTCTGTTCTGTTCTGTTCTGTTCTGTTCTGTTCTGTTCTGTTCTGCTCTGCTCTGTTCTGTTCTGTTCTGTTCTGTTCTGTTCTGTTCTGTTCTGTTCTGTTCTGTTCTGTTCTGTTCTGCTCTGTTCTGTTCTGTTCTGCTCTGCTCTGTTCTGTTCTGTTCTGCTCTGCTCTGCTCTGCTCTGTTCTGATCTGTTCTGTTCTGTTCTGTTCTGTTCTGTTCTGTTCTGTTCTGTTCTGTTCTGTTATGTTCTGTTCTGCTCTGTTCTGTTCTGTTCTGTTCTGTTCTGTTCTGTTCTGTTCTGTTCTGCTCTGTTCTGTTCTGTTCTGCTCTGTTCTGCTCTGCTCTGTTCTGTTATGCTCTGTTCTGTTCTGTTCTGCTCTGCTCTGCTCTGCTCTGTTCTGTTCTGCTCTGTTCTGTTCTGCTCTGTTCTGTTCTGTTCTGTTCTGCTCTGCTCTGCTCTGCTCTGCTCTGTTCTGTTCTGCTCTGCTCTGTTCTGTTCTGTTCTGCTCTGTTCTGCTATGTTCTGTTCTGTTCTGCTCTGCTCTGCTCTGCTCTGCTCTGTTCTGTTCTGTTCCGCTCCGCTCCGCTCTGCTCTGCTCTGCTCTGTTCTGTTCTGCTCTGTTCTGTTCTGCTCTGCTCTGTTCTGCTCTGCTCTGCTCTGCTCTGTTCTGTTCTGCTCTGCTCTGCTCTGCTCTGTTCTGCTCTGCTCTGCTCTGTTCTGTTCTGTTCTGTTCTGTTCTGTTCTGTTCTGTTCTGTTCTGTTCTGCTCTGTTCTGTTCTGTTCTGTTCTGTTCCGCTCCGCTATGCTCTGTTCTGTTCTGTTCTGTTCTGTTCTGTTCTGTTCTGCTCTGCTCTGTTCTGTTCTGTTCTGCTCTGCTCTGTTCTGTTCTGTTCTGTTCTGTTCTGTTCTGTTCTGTTCTGTTCTGTTCTGCTCTGCTCTGTTCTGTTCTGTTCTGTTCTGTTCTGTTCTGTTCTGTTCTGTTCTGTTCTGCTCTGCTCTGTTCTGTTCTGTTCTGTTCTGTTCTGTTCTGCTCTGCTCTGCTCTGCTCTGCTCTGCTCTGTTCTGCTCTGTTCTGTTCTGTTCTGCTCTGCTCTGCTCTGCTCTGCTCTGTTCTGCTCTGTTCTGTTCTGTTCTGTTCTGTTCTGTTCTGTTCTGCTCTACTCTGCTCTGCTCTGCTCTGTTCTGCTAAAGTTGTCTAAATTGTGCAAAACAAGCTAAAACAATCACACGATGGACGCACCTTGAAGCACAAATGATCCCAAGAACTACATTGCTGCTGATCTCATTCAACAATAAACTCCAAAAGTTGGTCCCTATTAGTCATTTAGACCCCAAAGTGTTGGTCCCTATTAGTCATTTAGACCCCAAGGTGTTGGTCCCTATTAGTCATTTAGACCCCAAGGTGTTGGTCCCTATTAGTCATTTAGAGCCCAGATGATGGACGATAGGCTCCAGGTTTGTCTTCCTTAGGGTTCAGCCACGGGGAGTTTGTACATCTGGGACAGTGGAGCTCATTGAGACATGTAATGTGATTTAGGACTATACAAATACAGAGAGAGAGAGAGAGAGAGAGAGAGAGAGAGAGAGAGAGAGAGAGAGAGAGAGAGAGAGAGCTGGCAGCATGTCTGCTATTGTTGTGGTTCACAGTGAGCTGCCAAACGATCATCGCAGATCATTTCCACCTGCTGTTACCTCCATGAAGCAGTGTGTTACAACATGAGGAGAGAGAGAGAGAGAGACAGAGAGAGAGGGGGGAGAGAGAGAGAGATACAGAAAGACAGAGAGAGAGAGAGAGAGAGAGAGAGAGAGAGAGAGAGAGAGAGAGAGAGAGAGAGAGAGAGAGAGAGAGAGAGAGAGAGAGAGATGACGGCCTTATTCTTACTTTTTTTTTTATATTAATATATTCTTATTTTAGTCTTATTGACTAACTAAATGTTTAATGGTCACTGTGAGCGATCTGTAGTGCCGAATTTCCCTCGGGATAAATAAAGGATTTCTATTCTATTTTATTCTATTAAAAAGTGAATCTACTCAATGAAAAAGTCTTCCATTCTGTCTTGTTTCCACGGCATCGTGCGACGTTCCTAAACCACCGGCCAAAAGAATGGCTCTTCTCTTGGCGACTCCCTATTGTTTAGCCGTTCAAAAGAACAGCAGCGTTCGCCAACCGCACATCACTAGTTATATACGGTTCAAAGAGATAGGTTTGGATGAATGATCATTGCATTTATATAGCTATTTTTTTCTAGGCAGACTCGAGTGTTTCTCCCAATGTAGGGTGGAAACTGCCTCCTTCACTACCACTGTGTAGGTTAGGGTTACTGTGTAGCACCCAGCCTTGGGCTACAGGCTCAATGACTACCATACACTGGCACCAGGCACACATCACACTACACACTGACTACCATACACTGGCACCAGGCACACATCACACTACACACTGACTACCATACACTGGCACCAGGCACACATCACACTACACAATGACTACCATACACTGGCACCAGGCACACATCACACTACACACTGACTACCATACACTGGCACCAGGCAAACATCACACTACACACTGACTACCATACACTGGCACCAGGCACACATCACACTACACTGACTACCATACACTGGCACCAGGCACACATCACACTACACACTGACTACCATACACTGGCACCAGGCACACTACACACTGACTACCATACACTGGCACCAGGCACACATCACACTACACAATGACTACCATACACTGTCACCAGACACACATCACACTACACACTGACTACCATACACTGGCACCAGGCACACATCACACTACACACTGACTACCATACACTGGCACCAGGCAAACATCACACTACACACTGACTACCATACACTGGCACCAGGCACACATCACACTACACTGACTACCATACACTGGCACCAGGCACACATCACACTACACACTGACTACCATACACTGGCACCAGGCACACTACACACTGACTACCATACACTGGCACCAGGCACACATCACACTACACACTGACTACCATACACTGGCACCAGGCACACATCACACTACACACTGACTACCATACACTGGCACCAGGCACACATCACACTACACACTGACTACCATACACTGGCACCAGACACACATCACACTACACACTGACTACCATACACTGGCACCAGGCACACATCACACTACACACTGACTACCATACACTGGCACCAGGCACACATCACACTACACACTGACTACCATACACTGGCACCAGGCACACATCACACTACACACTGACTACCATACACTGGCACCAGGCACACATCACATTACACAATGGCTGAACGGCTCAGGAGAAAGGTATTGATGTCAGCCAATTAAGCGGGGGGGTGATTACATTTTGATTAGGTGGCCTTGATGTCAGAGACCTGATTGGGAATGTTGCCAGGAACGTCGGGGGAACCCCCTGCTCTTTGCATAGACGCCCTGGGTTATTTAATGACTTTCAAGTTTCCACCGGGCCTGAAAATAAGAAGCCACTGCTATTTTTTTTATCACTCAAACTGACGTAACCAAACAACTGAAACAAAAAAACATGGCATTCATTTAAATAAATAAATAAATAAATAACACACAAAAGGTGCTTTGTCTTTATAGTCTCTACGCTCCTGCTGAAGATCTGTGCTGCAACGCATATCTAACGAGATGGAGAGGTAGATGGAGAGAGAGAGAGAGAGAGAGAGAGAGAGAGAGAGAGAGAGAGAGAGAGAGAGAGAGAGAGAGAGAGAGAGCATGTGGTCCACTGTGAGCTGCCAAGGTAGATCCTGAGCTACAGCAAACCCTCCTGCCCTGCAATAACCTCCATGCAACATGCAACCTGTGTTAAAACATGTAACCTGTAACATGTAACCTGTGTTAAAAGTAAAAAGTGTGGACACACTATCTATTTAGATTTTTGACTGGTACTGTATATATATATATATATATATATAAAGCTAAAAGAAGAATAGTGCGCGGTCCCTTCTTTTGAAGGTATTCTTCTTTTAGTTTTATACATCTCTCTTGCGCTGACCTGCACCTCCAGTCGGGGTCCAACTAGATGTGCACAAGTCTTATTTAGTTTAATATATATATATATATATATTGTGACAAACCTGGGAGTGTTCAGGCTCGCCACGGTTCAAATACAAACACATTTGAATGTCCACACAATACATTTTTTTTTGAAGTATTTATTGAATTCAGGGCAGAATCCAGAGGGGAAAAACAAAAGAATGGTTGTGATTCAGTCTGAGGGTCAAAAACACAAAACAGGTTCGCCGACAGAAAGAGGGATTGTTCACAATTCGGGGTAGTCGTCCAGTCCAGGGTCAGTACACAATTAAGGGCGTATCTCAGCCAGTCCATGGTCCAGTACACAAAGAAATATACAGTACTGTTACCCCTAGATCCTGACAGAGTATATACATATGATGGGGAGGGGACTGTACATTAGGAGGGGGTGGGTGGGAGGGAAATATACATACGGCGGGGAGGGAATATATACATGCGGTGGGGAGGAGACTGTCTATTAGGAGGTGGTGGGGGTTTTGGGCATTTACGGTGGCCAGTTTCGAATTGCAGCCTCCCGTAGGTGCTCTTTAAGGGCGGTTTTGAATGTGGGCGGGGATTCACATTCCTTTACAGCTTTGGGTAGGGCGTTCCACATTGTTGTGGCATAATTGCGAAACGTGTTTAGTCCCTTGTTTGAGCCGAATCTAGGTTTAACATGATTTGTTGAGCTTCCTCTGGTGTAGTGGTTGTGGTATTCACTGACCTTTGGGAAGTATTTTGACATGTACATGGGCACCCCGGTCGTATAGTGTATCTTGTAGACCAGGCCCATTGCAAGTTGCTGTACTCTGTCGTCTACTCTAAGCCATCCTAGGTTGGCAAAGTGGGCAGGGGTGAGGTGGGTTCTGGGGTTCAGGTCAAGTAGTAGTCTGACCAGTTTGTTTTGTGATGTTTGTAATTTTGTTTTAAGCGCCTTTGAGGTGCTTTGGTACCATGAGGTGCACGCATAGTCATAGTACCCTTGAATGAGTGCTCCTGCCAGAGTCTTCAGGGTATTCTTGTTTACCAGAGAGGAGATCCGGTACAAGAATCTAGTTCGTTGGTTGACTTTTTTTATTACATTGGATGCCATTTTGTCACAGGAAAGATTTGCCTCTAGGATGGAACCCAGGTAGGTAATTTCGTCTTTCCTTGTGACAATATTGTCACCCACTGTAACTGAGAAACCGTCGGTCTTGCTGAGTTTGTTATTTGAACCGAAGAGAATGGACTCTGTTTTGCCCATGTGTAATGATAGTTTGTTATCAGCGAGCCATATGCAGATTTTGCCTAGTTCCGTGCTGAGGGTTTTTTCAACCTGCAATTTGTTCTTGTCAGAGACCAGCAGGGCTGAGTCGTCCGCAAACAGGAACAAGTTGCAGTCACAGGCTGACGACATGTCATTTGCATAAATTAGGAAGAGTAGCGGTCCTAGTATGCTTCCTTGTGGAACACCACAGCTCACTGTGAGGGGGGGGGATAGAGTACCGTTTACCTCTACCATCTGTTCTCTCCCCTCCAGGTAGGATTGCATCCAGCTCACTGATAGGCTATCAAAACCAATTGCTTTTAGCTTGTCCATTAGAATGGAGTGATTGACAGTGTCGAAGGCCTTTTGTAGGTCCAGCATGACCATGCCGCAGTATTTGCCAGCGTCCACCTCTTGTTTGATGTGGTCGTTCAAATAGAGGAGGCATGTGTCAGTGGAGTGGGACGTTCTGAAGCCAGATTGGAATTCGTAGATTAGGTTTTTTTCCGCCAGGTACTTTTCGACCTGTTCGTAGACTATTTTCTCCATGACTTTCGAGATGGAGGTAAGAATAGAAACAGGGCGGTAGTTGCCTGGGTCTAATTTGCTGCCCTTTTTGTGTATAGGGGTCACTCTCGCAATTTTGAAGTCCTTGGGGACGTGCCCCTGTCTTATAGAGAGGTTTATTATGTGTGTGATGACTGGGGTGATGGCGGCTGCTGCGTCTCTGAGGAATTTGGAGGGGATGTTGTCATGGCCAGTGGCCTTGTTAGGTTGGAGGGCGCTCAATTTTTTGAGTACCTCATCGGTTGTTACCATTTCAAGTTTGAAGTCGTCTTTGTGGACCCCTAGGTTTTTGTAGTATGCTACTATGTGTTCTACCCCATAATGCCCTGAGTGGGAGGGTAGTTTGTTTACCAGTGTTGTGGCTATGTTTGTGAAGAAGATGTTTAAGTAATTGGCTACATCCAGCTTGTCTGTGATGAGCGTGTTGTCCGTCTTTATGTTTATGTTTGAGAATCTGGTTTTAAGTTTTTTACTGCAGCCTAGTTGATTATTGAGTAATTTCCAAAGTTCGCTGGGTTTGTTTTTGTTTTCCTCCGTTTTGTCGTTGATGAAATTTCTTTTTGCGGTTCTGATCATGATGTTTACGTCATTTCTTAGTCTGTTTCTTTGGATTTTTAGTTCAACCACGTGGGCTTGGAGTTCACTGTTTGAGCTTTTGGAAAGCTTTGTCTGACTTTTATGAAGTTCAGAGCATTTTTTGTCTCTGGTTTTCATAGCGGCCAGTATTTCAGTGTGCATCCATGCCTCAGCGCGATTTTTAACCCTGGTGGTTCTTATCGGTGCCATGTTGTTGAGTATTGCTGTGAATTTGGTTTTGAATCCCTGTTCGACTCCCCCTCGGGACATTCTAATTTAACATCAAACACAACGCAGACCCAGTATGATCCGTCACAGTGGTGCCGTGACCCGGATGTCCTGAGGGGGCGTGAGTTTAGGGAGGTGAGTGTAACGGGGAAGCCTGTGGGTATGTCCACAGTCATGGAAACAGGTGTGTTGACGAGTGACTGTGGCAGTGCAGGCTGGTAAATTAAACTCACTTCCCCATAACAGGGTTAGCAGACGCATAGGTACGGTAGTTAGGAGTGAATTCACTTCTTAGTGCAGCGGCCTGTGTCGTCGCCCGCGGACGCGGGAGCCCCCTGTTCGACTCCCCCTCGGGACATTCTAATTTAACATCAAACACAACGCAGACCCAGTATGATCCGTCACACAGGTGTGTTCTATCAGTACTAATCAGCTACCTAATTGACTGATGTGTTCTGCGGTACATTCTGATGTGTTCTGCTGTACATTCTGATGTGTTCTGCAGTACATTCTAAGGTGCTCTGTGGTACATTCTGAGGTGCTCTGCGGTACATTCTGAGGTGTTCTGCGGTACATTCTGAGGTGTTCTGCGGTACATTCTGAGGTGTTCTGCGGTACATTCTGAGGTGTTCTGCGGTACATTCTGATGTGTTCTGCGGTACATTCTGATGTGTTCTGGGGTACATTCTGAGGTGTTCTACGGTACATTCTGAGGTGCTCTGCGGTACATTCTGAGGTGCTCTGCGGTACATTCTGAGGTGTTCTGGGGTACATTCTGAGGTGTTCTGCGGTACATTCTGAGGTGCTCTGCGGTACATTCTGAGGTGCTCTGCGGTACATTCTGAGGTGTTCTGCGGTACATTCTGAGGTGTTCTGCGGTACATTCTGAGGTGTTCTGCGGTACATTCTGCGGTGTTCTGCGGTACATTCTGATGTGTTCTGCGGTACATTCTGATGTGTTCTGGGGTACATTCTGAGGTGGTCTACGGTACATTCTGAGGTGCTCTGCGGTACATTCTGAGGTGTTCTGCGGTACATTCTGAGGTGCTCTGCGGTACATTCTGAGGTGCTCTGCGGTACATTCTGAGGTGTTCTGGGGTACATTCTGAGGTGTTCTGCGGTACATTCTGAGGTGCTCTGCGGTACATTCTGATGTGTTCTGCGGTACATTCTGAGGTGTTCTGGGGTACATTCTGAGGTGTTCTGCGGTACATTCTGAGGTGCTCTGCGGTACATTCTGAGGTTTTCTGGGGTACACTAGCTAGCCCCAGCATTATGTCCATTGCCTCAGCTAACCCCCGTCCCCAGCCTCTCGTCCTCCCTAACTCATCCATGTGGCCTACTCAGCCTGCCCAGAAGATAACTGTATGCAGGCACCTTCCTCCTCTCTGGATCCCTGTGTGTGTAGGGAGGGTGCTCCCCCTGGGTTTGACACAACACAGTCCACTCAGAGACCAACGTGTTCTTTGACCCGAGCCGAGCTTTTGTTCCCTACACCGCACTGGTACAGAGCTCTTGGTAGAACTTAAACAGATTAAATAGAACAACCGCAAGAAAATGATTTGCACAGCTGTCCATTGCTGCTCACGCCCCCCCCCCCCCCCCTCCCCTCTCTCTCTCTCTCTCTCTCTCTCTCTCTCTCTCTCTCTCTCGCTCTCTCGCTCTCTCGCTCTCTCTCTCTCTCTCTCTCTCTCTCTCTCTCTCTCTCTCTCTCTCTCTCTCTCTCTCTCTCTCTCTCTCTCTCTCTCTCTCTCTCTCTCTCTCTCTCACCTTGTCCCAGTCTCAGGTGTGGATGATTAAAGAGGGAGGTTAATTATCTCCTGACCATCTGCACCTGTGTCAGGATTGGATGCGAGGCATCGGGGCGTAACCATTGCGTCATCTCTTAGAGAAGGATGAAAGCTTAACCAGAGAGTCACAGTGAGTTTGATCCGTATACAGGTAGCCTGCTGGAGGGAATTGAGCGGCGGATTCGAATGGTCGGCGGAGAGTACACGGAAGACAGACGTGGACGAGAGCAGCAGCGCGGCTTTTTGACACTGGAGAGAGGGAGTAGCAGGCCATGCCGCGGGTTCGTGGGGGGCGGCTGTTGTTTGGAGAGGAGGACAGAAGTGCGGATTGTTCATGTGGGAGGGTGGATATTGAGAGGTGCGCCGAGTGGCGGCGTCTGCGTCCGTCGGAACAGTGCCGCGAAGACTTGCGTGGGAGTGGTAGTAGTCGGTGGTGGGAGGCGGAGGATGTGGCTGTGAGGGATCAGGCACAGCAGAAACCTATTGATTGGTGGCCCCGGCCTGTGAGAGGCTATCCAGGGTATTGGGAGGATCGTGATGGAAGTAAATGGTGTGAGGAGGGCGAGGAAGATAGCGGTAGGGATGAGAATGGCCATGACGATGGGAAGGGGACGGGTGGGGCCGGTATGGAGTGTAGTGGGGAAGAGAGTGGGGGAGAAGGGTGGACGAAGGTGGAGAAGAAGAGTAGGGTAAGTGAGGGGAAGGGGAGTAAGAGGAAGAAAGAGAGGGGAGATAGCTTGAGTGGGTCAGAGGATGAGGGTGGAGGAAAGGGTTTTGGAGGGTTGAATGTAGTGGTGCGTTTTGAGGGGGGAAATGGAGTTGGGGATATAGAGCCGGACCAGCTGTCGAAGCTCATTAAAGCACAGTTAGGTGAGGTAAGGTACGGGAAGGTGTTGAGGGATGGGAACTTGTTTATAGCGTGTGTAAGTGTAGTGCAGGTAGAGAGGGCAAGGGAAATGAAGAGCATTGGGAAAGTGGAGGTCAGTGAAGTAGGGATAGTAGGGGAGAAAAGGGATAGTGGGTGCAAGGGGGTGGTTGGGGGAATTCCAATTAAGGTTAGTATGGATCGGCTGTTAGGGGATTTGAGGAGTGACGAACGCAATGGGAAAGTTAAGAGTGTAGAGAGGATGAAGAGAGGGGCAGAGAAGGAGGAGACAGGGACCATAGTTATTCAGTTTGAGGGTGAGGTTAGTCCGAGGGTGGTGTTTTTAGGGTATTTGGCATATAGGGTTAGGGAGTTTGTGCCAAATCCGTTGAGGTGTTATAGGTGCCAGGAATTTGGTCATGTAGCTAAGTGGTGTAGGAAGGGACAGAGATGTGGTAGGTGTAGTGGGGAGCATAAGTATGGGGAGTGTGAGCTGGGAGTGGAGCCAAAGTGTTGTAGTTGTGGTGGGAAGCATAGTGTAGCGTATTGGGGTTGTGAGGCGATGAAGCGAGAGGTAGTGGTCCAGCAGGTGCGAAGGGAAGGTAGAATTTCATATGCGGAGGCAGCTAGGAAGGTAGGACAGGGACAGCAAGACAAGGGACAGGGGATTAGGGAAGGGCAGTTGGCAGTAGGGATAGTGCAGGGGGGTCAGGGAAAGCAAGGTAGGGGGCAGGGTTTTGGGATAGGGCGTCGGGTGGTAGAGGAAGTTCAGGCGAAGAAAGAGAGGGTGTTTAGGGAGAAGTTAGGTATGGTGGCCTTTGTGGCAGGAGTAGTGAACACGACAGCGGCGGTTAGTAGTAGGACAGAGAGGACTAGGTTGATAGTTTTAGCAGCAGTGGGACACTTGGGTATGGAGGGGTTGACAGTGGAGGATGTTTTGACAGAGTTAAACAGGGTGGCTGGTCAGGTAGCGTTAGGGAAGGGGGGTGTGAGTGAGCGAGTAGGACAGAGTCAGGCCACGGGGGGCGAAGCATGTGTCGCGGAGGGGGAGTCAGTCAGGAGGAAGCAGTGTTAGCTGCACGTCATTGGACAATGTGGGGGAGGAAGGGTAAGGATTCCAGTAGATGGCGGTAGAGTAGAAGGAGAAGAGAACTTGTGAGCAGATAAATCTGTTAGGCAGCAATACGCCGGAAGGTGTCCAGTCTGCCGGAAAGTACACGAAGAAGAAGAAGAAGAAGCACCTGTGTCAATTAACCTGCCCTGCTGCTGCTCCAGCGAGTCTCTCCAGACGTCCAGCTCTACGGCCGACACCAGCAGCACCCCACGGCCCTCCTCCCACTCCCGGTATCTAGAGCAGTGGTTCCCAAAGTCGGGGTCGCGACCCAAAGGTGGGCCGCGAGCAGCCACGGGAGGGCCGCGAGATGATTTAAATAAAAAATCATGCCACTGAACTTAGAAGCAGGCCAGGACAGTGTTTCTAGTTGTATTCTAAAATTCTATTCTATTGTATTCTAAAATGTGACTATATGGTTTTATATTAACTTAATAAATAAACAAAAACGAAAAATCTACTTATTTCAACGAACATTTCAAACTAAATAACAGATTATGCACATAAAACGCTGAAAACAACCGAAGCAATAATAGTATTTTAATAAGGCTATTATTATTATCATTATTATTTTGCAACAAGTTAGCCCTCTCATAAATAGCACATATAAATGAATAACTAACTTGAACTAACTTAATAGGATTGAAGTGATATTTGGCTTAAAAAATCGGCCGCCTGGCAAAAAAAAAAAAAAAAAAAAAAAAGCCTGACGATGTGCATTGGGCCGCGGCTCTCTGACGCCTTATTTTCTGGGTCCCGGCCTGAAAAGTTTGGGAACCCCTGATCTAGAGAACCCTATATGCAGCCTGCCCCTGCACCGGCTCTGCACTCTCACACCGTGGCCTTTTCAAACTCACTTCCAGTCAATTAAATATGCTTTACTGATATGAATGTAGCCAAACTGCCAAAGCACCAAGGAGCAATGAGATTACACTCTAAGGGTGCTTTCACACTATAGGCATCCGGGGCCGTTTCCAAGCACGATTGCCCCCAAAAGTAGTGTAGTGAGGGTTAGGGTTATAGGGACCACTTGGGGTGGTCTGGGGAACGAATTAGCGTCCCCGGGCACGGAACCGGCACGGAACGATTGCAAAATGTGAGCACAACTGTACCAAAACGCGGAAGAGGCTTTCTGTCTGAGTTTAAGGAGGACGGTGCTAACCTGCTTGCCCGGAATAGAGTTCTATTCATACTTCAATTTTAAAATATTATTTAGGTCCGTTTGGGATTGTGAGAGTCTGTAAACCTGCTCCAACGAGGGAAGCTGTGTTTCAATTTCAGCCAAGCGCTTACGTCTTTCTCTCTTTTCACATCTTCACTAACACATCACAATATTCAGACAATACCGCCTATAAGGACTTTGACAATACAAAGTCTTCAGGACTTACAAGTTAGTATTTTCCTGCAGTAGTTCTTTTTTAGATGGGGGAGTAGCAAGGTTGTCAGGATCAAGCAGGTGTCTTTTCCTTGGCAAATTGACGCACCGACTTACATGTGGTCCCATCAGCTTTTATAGGGTCTGGATATTGCACAGTAGGTCCATCCCCGCCAACAAAATGCTATAAGGTGAGATAGGCATGACAGCGAAGAGAAAGTGGATCACAGATATTGTAAGGCATTCAGGTTACTCATGCTAGCTGATTGAAAACTGTATTAACAGATTGCATAATGGGTACAATACAGTACAGCTCAATACACACAATAGTTAAGGGGATGCAGACCAGAGAAAGACTTTCGTCTTGTTTACATCAGGGTCCCCCATTTTCAATTCATAATGACATTTATGAGTTATGACATACACAACAGCTATATACTATATAGCATGACATTTATGACATACAGATACAGTACTGTTACATTTGTGACATACAAGATATGCAAATATACAGTACTGTTAAAAAGATATCCTAACAGAAAATATATACATACGAGGGGGAGGAAACTGTACATTAGGAGGGGGGGTTTGGACATTTACACTAACATTTAGCTAACGTTAGCTCGGTTGTTAGAATCAACTGGACAACTTCCAATTAATAATTTCCAAGGGTGTTGACTATGTAGCTGTAGCTATAGTTTTTAGGGATGTCCGATATTATCGGCCTACCGATATTATCGGCCGATATCGGCATTAAAATGTGATATCGGAAAATATCGGTATCGGTTTTCAAAATATTTACCCAGGCAAGCAAGTAAGAACAAATTCTGATTTTATTTATTGTCAAAAGTATGCATAATGTTGTGTTAATTCCACAATAAGAGATATGTAATGTTAATTACCTGAAATCTTTCCATTTTTTGGGGGGGGGGAAACCCTGCATATATCAGTATCGGTTGATATCGGTATCGGAAATTAGGAGTTGGACAATATCGGTATATCGGTATCGGTAAAAAAGCCAATATCGAGCATCCCTAGTAGTTTTCCTTCAGCTCATGAACTGATCGGAATGTTTTAGGAGACACTTTTTGGCGACGTCTTGTCCACATTCAGCTGTGTATGGGGCCGTCCACAAGCCTTAATCCAAAAATTCCAACTGTGTTTTAGGTTTCGGAAAATTTATAAAACACGCTCCCTTTAGTCTTTCTGGATATCTCTGGTCATTATTGCACGTTCCCCAAGCACATCTAAGAACCATTTTCTCAACAATGCAGGACTGGCTGTCTGTGAGACATCATGGCGGCTCTATTTCAAGGGGCGCGGCATTAAGAAATCGGGCAATCTTATTGGTTATTATTCTCTGCGTGATTGTCAGCGGGGAAAGGTCTATTGGTGGGGGTTTGCTTGAGCTGTAGAACCTCTCACTATGTGACAAATGGTCCCGACTGGAAGGATGAGACATTTCAAGTTGTGCTTCAGAAGCAAACTGTCCTTCTTGTAAACTGTAAGTTACATTGTTAATTTAGTTTGTATTTACTTTTCTAGTTTAAGTTAATTCAATTAAAGAAATTGTAACTACAATATCGTATCTACAATTACATTTAAAACATTGTTTGTTTTTCAACCATATCTGTTGCCATATCTGTTGCGCTACCCAGCTGCACCAATGTCACTTTTTTCAACCGACCAATCAAAATCGAGGAAGTGGCGGGATTAAAAAGATCAACAAACACGGCAGAGGAGAGGCTGATTCTTGCGATGTCTGACAACCCAGTAGTATACGATCTTAGGTATACAACCTATAACGCAGATGACGCAACAATAAGCGCCCTCTGCGCTCCCTGCGCTTTGGAAGTGCTCTGGGCATTCATATTTTTGATATCCAAAGCCTAAGAAGATAGAACAGGAAGATATAGTTAAATCAGAGTTAAATCATCTTGCAAGATGGCGGCACATGCACAACATGAGGCCCAGCATCTCCGCAGATTTAGCAGATTAGCTGTGATGTACTTCCATATGCTCAGCCAGAACAGGCTTGCCTTCCTATCACACCGCCGACAACAACTCTTGGACATTGGATTACAACACTCTGACAACTCTATCGGCTTCAGCTCCCCGTTGAGATCCAGTAGGCCAAACACAGCCACAAGGGTTGAGCAGCACGTCAACAACGCTGACCCCCACGTATGTGGCAGCGCATCCAGGCCATATCACAGACTGTAAACCCACCAACAGCTCTCCCCCCAACCACTGACCCCTCCCTCCCTCATGAGCTCAATAACACCCGCTTTGACAGAGACAACCAGGAAGTGCTCACCAAGGCTGCTCTCCATGCCGCGTCTCTACAATTCGTAGCCGCATTTCTGCAGACCCCTCTCTGATTGGTTGAGGCCATTTCTGCAGACCCCTCTCTGATTGGCCGAGCGCGCGCATGTGCATGAGCCGCGACAAGCTCCTCTAGCCAGGAGTCGAAACTCCGTTAAGCTCCAGAGAGAGAGGCTGAAAACCCACAGTTGTTGCCCGACGGATGGGAGCCGAATCCCGGATCCGAGTTTTCTGATGAATAGCCCCAAAACATGGAGGTCGCGAACGCAATTTATACGCATGAAAAATATACCGTTAACTGGAATATGTTGTGTGTGCCTTTACACATATGTTTGATAGGATTATGTAATTGGTTTGTCATTAAAAACCAATAATAATCGCTCGCCGGCTTCGCTGACCAGAGCTCTCTCAGATTCAAAGTTTTAAGAGAAAGAGTCTGGTGGTCAATTTCTACGGAAATGTGTCTTACTAATAATAACTAATTCCTTGGTCAATAGAAGTCTCTGTGATACTTTCTGAATATGATTTGGGAACATCAAATGGGCAGGCCGCGAAATAACAATGTTACAATGTACAGTTTCTGACAGCTGGCTGTGTTGTGAAATGTGCATAACGTTATGAATAAACCGCGAAGTCACGCGAAATAACGTTATAAGCGAATCTGGTAGTACATTTCCAATCAGAGAGGGGCTTCGCTCAACCAATCAGAGAGGGGTCTGCAGAAATGGAGCTCAACCAATCAGAGACGGGTCTGCAGAAATGCGGCTACGAATTGTAGAGACGCCTCCATGCCAACCTCCAACTCCTCACTCTCTCCCCCACCAAGGCTGCTCACCCTGCTCACCTCTCACTCTCTCCCCCACCAAGGATGCTCACCCTGCTCACCTCTCACTCTCTCCCCCACCAAGGCTGCTCACCCTGCTCACCTCTCACTCTCTCCCCCACCAAGGCTGCTCACCCTGCTCACCTCTCACTCTCTCCCCCACCAAGGCTGCTCACCCTGCTCACCTCTCACTCTCTCCCCCACCAAGGCTGCTCACCCTGCTCACCTCTCACTCTCTCCCCCACCAAGGCTGCTCACCCTGCTCACCTCTCACTCTCTCCCCCACCAAGGCTGCTCACCCTGCTGACCTCTCACTCTCTCCCCCACCAAGGCTGCTCACCCTGCTCACCTCTCACTCTCTCCCCCACCAAGGCTGCTCAGCCTGCTCACCTCTCACTCTCTCCCCCACCAAGGCTGCTCAGCCTGCTCACCTCTCACTCTCTCCCCCACCAAGGCTGCTCAGCCTGCTCACCTCTCACTCTCTCCCCCACCAAGGCTGCTCACCCTGTTCACCTCTCACTCTCTCCCCCACCAAGGCTGCTCACCCTGCTCACCTCTCACTCTCTCCCCCACCAAGGCTGCTCACCCTGCTCACCTCTCACTCTCTCCCCCACCAAGGCTGCTCACCCTGCTCACCTCTCACTCTCTCCCCCACCAAGGCTGCTCACCCTGCTCACCTCTCACTCTCTCCCCCACCAAGGCTGCTCACCCTGCTGACCTCTCACTCTCTCCCCCACCAAGGCTGCTCACCCTGCTAAGGTCAAGGTCAAGGTCAACTTTATTTATATAGCACATTTAAAACCAACCGAAGTTGCACCAAAGTGCTTTACAATATAAAAACAGAAATACAAAAAAATACAAAATACAGTATACACAAAGTCAAATGCTCCAATACATTAAAAACAATCACCACACGACCAGGGATGTATGACTTACAAAGCCTCAAAAAGCCAATAAAAACAGGTGAGTCCTCAGCTGTGTTTTTAACCCCTCACTCTCCCCCACTGACGTGTGCACTGCACTGAGCAGGACTATAGGTCGTCCGGCGCTGATGGCGTTCCGCGGTCATGTGCTCAGGAATGGTGCTGATGGAACAGCTGACGGAGGTAACTGACATCTTCAATCTGTCACCGGCCCCAGATTGTTCCCGCGTGCTTCAAAACCCCCGGCCCCCCCCCCCCCCCCCCCAGTGCCGGAACATTCCTCTGCGGGGAGCTTTAATGACTTCCGCCCTGTTGCACTCACACACCCACCATCGTGAAGCGCTTCGAGAGAGAGGCCTCTGGTCCTGCCTCTTCTCTGCCCTTTCACCCTCACTGGAAAAATACAGATTGGCCTACCCCCTGAGAACAGGTGCACGGAGGAGGCCGTCTCCACATCGCTACACATGCCTCCCCCTCCCACCTGGACGACAGCAGCACCCATGACTTCAGCTCAGCGTTCACCGCCGTCCTCCGCTCCAAACTCATCTCCAAACCTGGTGACCTCATGGAAACCGAGGACCTCAACATCAAAACCTCCCTCTTCCACTGGATACTTGACTTCCCTAACTAACACCCCCCCTTCAGTATCGTCATGGACACCTCTCACCCCAATCACAAACTGTTTGCCCTCCTTCCTTCTGGGAGGAGGCGCTGTTCCAGGTCAAGCAGGCTTTGGAACAGCATCCTCCCCTCAGCTGTCATCTTACTGAACCCTGTACCATGGTGACTGACACCCCCTCCCTGAGTCAATGTTGATGGTTTTGTTGAACATTTTGTATTTCACAGGAGAGAATCTGTATTCAATGAGAGCTATTAAAATAGTCTTTGAATCTAAAATGTACTTTCTTTGTGTTGATTTTACATTAATTCCATGATTTTACTCAAGTAAATATCTGTTACGAGCTTCGGTCTTAAGTAGAAAAATGCTATTTTTAATCTAGATTAATCTAGATTAATTACATAAAATTGTGAGATTAATTAGTTACATTTGTTTTTATCTATTGACAGCACTTATATATATAATATACCTGGCGACAAGCTTCAGACATTCTCACTCACTTGTGGTGTTTGCTCTGATCTTAGGTCCAGTTTCTGTTGTTTTGCCTTCACTGGCAGAGGCTTCCCTGCTGCGTCTAGTTTTTTACCAACCGGTTTCCAGTTCCGCGTTCGCGTTCTGCGATCTGATTGGCCACTGACGTTTCTGGTGCGATCTGATTGGCCACTGACGTTTCTGGTCATGTGACATGTGCGCCCAATCGCGTGACGCCTGTTTCTGCGCCCATTTCCGCCTCGAACAGCCTGCAAACTACCTAACGCCTAGTTTATCACTGGTTAAGCTTAGGCGACTCTTTCGAAGTTGGTTAAAGTTAGAGTTTGGAATCAGGGCTGGTGTTCTATCGCCCTGCTCTAAGACAAACTCTAACCTTAACCAACTTCGAAAGAGTGCCTAAGCTTAACCGGTGATAGAAACAGGCGTCACACGATTGGCGCAGATGTCACACGACCAGAAACGTCAGTGGCCAATCAGATCGCAGAACGCGAAACTGGAAACCGGTTGGTAAAAAACTAGACGCTTCCCTGCTAGGTGTCATGTGTTGTATGTGGACATGTTCTCATTGCCGTGCTGCCGCGTCAGATGCTTCATCAAATTATATGCAAAATAAAATGGCATTTATATAACAGCTTTCATCCAAAGCGCTTTATTTCTTCCTCACATTTGACCCATTCACTCACACATTCACACACCGACGGCGGAGGCGACCATGCAAGGTGCCAACCTGCTCATCGGGAGCAGTTAGGGGGTTAAGTGTCTTGCTCAAGACCACTTCGACATACTGGTCCCCAGGAGGAGCGGGAATCAACCCGGGTTCACCTCCGGATTACCAGACGACCGCTCTACCTCCAGAGCCAGTGTTTTCCATGGTTGCAAACCGTTTGATCCCCCACTATAGGTTACAACAGACAGCTCTTGAGCGCGTAACGTTCCCTCGGTTCCCTCCATGCTGCTGTTTGGTTAGTAGCCGACGTGGCCTCGCTCTGACCTGTCGGTCCGCACGCACACGTCACCTATCGAGGACCGTGCTATAAACATAATCTAACATTATAGGCATTATAGACAAAAAAACACATTGCATTCTGGCATGGATGTAACGCAGTAATTAGTAACTGTAATTGCTATTGTGGAAATTGTAAAGCCTTACTTTACTGGGAAAGTAATACAATTAGAGTAACGCTACATCCCTGGACTCATTCAAATCTCACCTCTTCACCAAATTCATCAATGTCTCTGCCTGACTTCCCTCTTTTGACCAAATTGTTCCTCTGATCTCTGATCCCCCCCCCCCCCCCCCCATGTTAAGCGCCTTGGGTTTCCTGAAAGGCGCTGAATAAATTATTATTATTATTATTATTATAACTAAGCAACGGGTTACTTTCCCATAAATGAATGAGTCAGTTCACATGTTGGATATTGTGTGTCATTACCAGTTGTCGAGCACTCACTCAACACCGTGCCGTTTACTCCTCATGGTCTGCTCTGTCAACACATCGGCTTAGTCACCGGTGTGTTTTCCTCAATAGGGCCCTTCGAGGTAGACTCCCCTGTTTGTCCTTTAGGACCCTGAGCGTATGACTAAGTTAAGTTAAGTTATGTATTAATTTTTTACCCAGGGACAGTTCACATTAATCAACATCTTCAGTTTCCACATCAATGTAAATGTGCCAGAATTAGCTAATGAGCTCGTTTCCATCTGTAGTCCCTGCCTACCATGCATGTCTTCATGGTGTGGGAGGAAACCAGAGTACCCGGAGGAAACCCACGCAAACACAGGGAGAACATGCAAACTCCACACAGAAAGGCCCCCTGCTGGGGTTCGAACCCAGGACCTTGTTGCTGTGAGGCAGCGGTGCTGACCACTGTGTCACCGTGCCGCCCTGGTCCTACAGCTCGGACTGAGTTGAGCAAGAGGGCGTTGTGTGTTTTTACCGTGCCGCCCTGGTCCTACAGCTCGGACTGAGTTGAGCAAGAGGGCATTGTGTGTTTTTCTGCACCCTCTGCTTGGAATGACCCACATAATGAGCTTCAACTCCAGCACCCAGTTACTCTAAGTGAATCTGAGTCCCGGTTACTCTACGGAATCTACGGAGTCTATTGGTTTGGTTGTGTTTTTTCCTCCGCCCCCTTGTTGTATTTCCACTTTTAGCTCAACTGTTGCCTCGAGGTGAGTTTTCATGTTGTGTCTGGAACCACGTGTTCTGCTGCTAAAAAATATTAATAAATACAAATAAAAAACACTAACCCTCTTACTGTCTTATACTATCATGCACTCTTCCTACTACCTATACTAATATGTCTTTACTACAATGCACCCAACACTGCAGCACCCAAGTTTCAGCACTGTTTGATGAACATTGTTACTGAGTTGTAAGAGTAATTCCTGCTGACTTGTTGTACAGAACTTGTAAGTCTAGCCCCCTTTTTGCCTGATACTTAAGAGGTTAACCTTTCACTACCACACTACAGAATGTTAACCTGTTCACTAACACACTACAGAAGGTTAACCTTTCACTACCACACTACGGAAGGTCAACCCTTTCACTACCACAATACAGAAGGTTAACCTTTCACTACCACACTACAGAAGGTTAACCTTTCACTACCACACTACAGAAGGTTAACCTTTCACTACCACACTACAGAAGGTTAACCCTTTCACTACCACACTACAGAAGGTTCTGTTTCGTAATGGCTCTCGCTCGGCGTCACTCTCTGCACTGTACCTCGCTTGTACACGCGCACTGAATAAAAATTCCACATTGTACCTTTACATCCCAATATTCGTCTGACCACACCCCTATCAGCTTACCTTCATAAGCAGGTGTGTGGCCACCTACTCGCCTCCTTCTTCGCTTTCACCACAAGGAAGTGCCTGGTAGATCCCCTCTTGACGAGGTTGCTAGTTGAAGAAAGTTGAGACGAGTTTACATTGTGCTTATTTTTTTCTTCTCTGATAAATATTCAAGAGAAAAATCTAAGTCATAATGTCTACTTCGGAGAGTCGTAGAACCACTCTTCACCACCGGTTCTCCATTCCTGCCTCCGTTGTGCGTTCTGGTGCGGGGCTGTTGCCGCTTTCTTGGTCGGCAGCCAAGCCCGGTAGGCATTCGATGGGTAGTTTGCCTCTCCGAAGAGCCAGTGCACCGGTGCCGTCGACTCTGCGATGGCCTGGTCCTGGCTCTGGTTCCGGGGAATCGTCCGTTGTTGAACGGCCGGTTCCGTTGGTTCCGGAGGATTTGAGACGCAAGCTTTTTGCGTCTGCTCCGTCCCGTCGCAAGATGGTGTCTTGCAGACGTGAACGGCCTGGGTTTGGGGAATTGCTGGAGACCAGCGAGGATGCGTCGGTCTCTAGTTGTCCAATGGAAACAGAGGACTACATGGTAGAGGCGGACGGGTTCTTGTTTGAAGGCCCAGTGGAGACGAATATCCCACCCGTCCAGGTAACACTGGAGGGGGGTGATATGTCTCCTTGGGGCGCCTTGTTCGAGGATGTCGGGGAAACCCCTCGGCGTCTTCAGCAGGATGCCCTACTATCAGCCACATCAGACTGTGGCTCCTTAACCAGTCGCAGCCTGCTGCATGTGAGGGATGCGGGTTCGGTGGAGGAAAGTCTGCAGGGGGAACTGCAGGCTTTGTTCCCCGAGCTTATGGCGGTGGCGGCCGCTGCAAACGGCGTGCCGCTGCCGCAGCCACTGCCTGCTCCTGTCCCCGATGATTTAATAGGTCATCTCTGGCAGCGTTGCCCGGTGAGAGGGGTGAACGTTGTCTACCCATTTTTCCCCTCAATGGGGGCCTATGTTCGTCGGGGCCAGGTGGTGTCCCACATCATGGGCCTCACTCCCGCCTACGTACCAGTTACGCGGGTGGTGGGTTTGGTTGAAGGTATGAGAGAGGGTGTGCCACGGCTTGATAGGCCGATGGCCGCTCTCCTCTGTCCGGATGTGGTGTGGGAGCCGTTATGCAAGCCGGTTCTCCAAGGAAGATCGGCTAGGCGGTTGGCGTATTGGAGTGACCAGTCATTCATCGCGGGTACACAATCGCTGGCTGCTGCGTCTAACATCGCACAGCTGGCTAGATTTGTATCCGGGATAATGACGGGCGGCACAGAGCGGTCGGAGGTACAACATGATCAGCTCACCCAGGCGGCAGGAGCTGTCCTGCATCTGACCCAGGTGCAGGCCATAGCCTCTGGGAAAGTGCGCGCCCTGGCTACTCTGATCCAGCGCCACCTTTGGCTGGAGCAGGCCCGTGTGCCAGAGAAGAAGAGGTCTGTCGGCGTGGTTAGGGCACGGGACTGGTTCTGGTCACGCTGGTCCAGGTCAGTTAAACCCGTTGTCCGCCGGGGATGCAGATCTGCTGTTCTGGTACCCTGAGGGACTTGTGCTTTTTTCGGGGGGGAAAAATGCCAGGTCGGTCCGGGTATCGCAGGGTTAGGCGCTATGGAGACCCTTGTTGGGTACATATTGTACTCTGCACTGTCGTAATGGCTTACGGTCATGCCAACCTGTACACGCCCGATCTCGTTCGATCTCGGCCGCTACGCTGGTTTGGTCCTGGTTAGTACTTGGTTGGGAGACCGCCTGGGAATACCAAGGGCGGTGTGCTTGGGGCTGGTTCTCCATTCTTTTCGCTCCTCTTTCACGCATGGCATGGAGGGGGCTGTTGGGGTGGTCTTAGACCTCGTCTGGTAACTCTGTGCTTCCCGTGCCGCCGGGCCCGGTCCGAAGTACTGTTCGTTGACCCGTAGGCCTGGGATAACCCCCTTTTTTGAGAAACTGCAACACTTGTACTGCGGTATGACACCCGCAGGTGTGTTTTGGAGTTTTTCCTGAGGGGTTATAGGAACAACCACTGCATAGGGTAACAACATGGTGGTTGGTTCTCTGGTGTGTTGGAGCAGTGTCAACTCCCGGGTTGTCCGGTTGAGTGTGCCCCTGCACGTTCATGACGTCTGCCAATCATGTCAGCCTTCTCTGCCTCAACCCCTCTGGGTGGTTTTTTTTTTAAAGGAGGCTTTGTCATGGTGATCAACCACGCCAGCATACGCCCCTTCCGCCAGGGCGGCTGTTTTCAGCTGACTCCTTTGGCGCCTGTCTCGTCCGCAGTGCTCCAGGCTCGGGTTACAGCCTGTTGCCTGGTTTCCCCGGTACGCTGCCTGCTTCCGTTGGTTAACCTTGAGTGTTACGGCCATGCTGACTGCCTGTTCTGCAGGGTCAGTATGCCAGGCGGTGTGCTGTTGGGGGGAAAGGGCCCGCTCTTGGAGGGGCCTGATCCGAATACGCTGGCGATGTGGGGGGCGGTGTCACTAAGTGACCACCTGGTGGGGTCTTGATGCCTGGTGTCATTGACCTCTCCGGGCCCCCGTTTTCCAGGGGATCCAGTCCCTTTGGTGGGTCTGGGTCTTCCTTCGCGCTCCGCTGCTACGGCCTTGCCACGGGGTTGGGTTTGCTCTTGACCCGTGATTTCTGGGGGCAGTAACGAGGTTGTTCCTTCCGTTCGTTCCCGGGTGGCATGCGGGTTGTGCGTGTGTGTAGTCGTGGGGTCAGGCCACGGTCTGCTCACCCTGTGCGTTGAGTTGCTTGAGTGCCTCTTCGCACGGTCGGGTCCGTCGCCCTCCCGGGAACCTCCAATAGGGGGGGTGCCCTCCATTAGGGGGGGTCGGGGGGGCTCGGTCCTCCCCGATCTGATGGTTGTGGGGGGCCTCAGCGGGGTATATTTGTCGGCCGATGGCTCTCGCTCGGCCTCCCTTGTGCAGAGAGTGACGCCGAGCGAGAGCCATTACGAAACAGAATGATAGGTTATAACTATAACCAAGTTCTGTGAGTAATGGTGACGCTCGGTGTCCGACGCCGCTGCAGCCCTTGATCTCACCTTGTGGTGAAAGCTTGGGAAGGAGGCGAGTAGGTGGCCCCACACCTGCTTATGAAGGTAAGCTGAAAGGGGTGTGGTCAGACGAATATTGGGATGTAAAGGTACATTGTGGAATTTTTATTCAGTGCGCGTGCACAAGCGAGGTACAGTGCAGAGAGTGACGCCGAGCGTCACCATTACTCACAGAACTTGGTTATAGTTATAACCTATCGTTAACCTTTCACTACCACACTATAGAAGGTTAACCCTTTCACTACCACACTACAGAAGGTTAACCCTTTCACTACCACACTACATAACGTTAACCCTTTCACTACCACACTACAGAAGGTTAACCCTTTCACTACCACACTACATAAGGTTAACCTTTCACTACCACACTACAGAATGTTAACCCTTTCACTATCACATTACAGACGGTTAACTTTTCACTACCACACTATAGATGGTTAACCTTTCACTACCACACTACAGAAGGTTAACCCTTTCACTACCACACTAGAGAAGGTTAACCTTTCACTACCACACTACGGAAGGTTAACCCTTTCACTACCACACTACAAAGGGTTAACACTTTCACTATCACACTACAGTAGCTTAACCTGTCCCGACCACACTACAGAAGGTTAACCCTTTCACTACCACACTACAGATGGTTAACCTTTCACTACCACACTACAGACAGTTAACCTTCAATAGTGTTGTAGTGAAAGGGTTAATAAAATAAAATAAATACAAAAGAGGAATAACGAGAGGTGTGTTGCAAGGAGAGGGGGATGGAGAGAGAAAGATACAATAGATATCCTCGGTAAACTGAGACATAGAGGGAGAATTGGGCAGGAAACAGAATGATTGAATGCAGGTGTTTTGGTAAAACCTTCTAATGTTGTGGTTCACGGTAAGCTGCCAGCCCTCCACCCAGCACAAGTACAGTATAATACGGTTTGCACTTCTTTTTGTTGTCCGGTACCTGTGCTGGATAATGACAATACATTTTAATCTAATCTAATCTAATCATTGTAGATCCCTGGGTATATATGTTGACCTGACAACTGTGTTTCACGTGGTAAACATGCAGACGTTAGAGAACTAGAGAGAGATTTAAAACAGAAATATTCGGTTTTGAACTTTATGTGTCCTCGTCATGGTTAACCAATCTGCTCCTAGTGGTGGTTCTCAGGCATGGCACTCTGCTTATGACAGTTCAATCGCTGCCCCTAGTGGTGGTTCTCAGGCATGGCACTCTGCGTATGACAGTTCAATCTGCCCCTAGTGGTGCTTCTCAGGCATGGCACTCTGCATATGACAGTTCAATCGCTGCCCCTAGTGGTGGTTCTCAGGCATGGCACTCTGCGTATGACAGTTCAATCTGCCCCTAGTGGTGGTTCTCAGGCATGGCACTCTGCATATGACAGTTCAATCGCTGCCCTACACATGTCTTAACCACATCTATAATATAATAAACTTTATTTGTATAGCACCTTTCATACAAGAATTGCAGCTCAAAGTGCTTCACATTAGCAAAAAAAGACAAACTGAGCACAAAATTGGCAGATCAAGAGCAATGCATAAAGTGCAGACATAAAATAAGTATAAAACAAGCATCAAAATAGAACATTAAATTACACAATTCTCCCTGTTAGGATCTAACATCCCAATAGGCTTCATGGTTTACGGTTTGATCAGTTTTAAAATAGACAGTAATAAAAGAGCAAAATAGAGTAGACAGAGTAAAATAGTGCAATAGTGCAGTGCAATACAAATTGTTAGTAAAAATAGAGTAGACAGAGTGAAATAGTACAATAGTGAAGTTCTGAATGACTGTTTTAAACAGCATCTGCCGCACACCTTACAGCACCTCACACACCCATTGGCTATGTTGTGCGTGAGTGAGTATCTGAAGTACAGTACCAGCCTGTGAACGGTTATACAATGGCGAGAGAGCGGCGCTTTAAATTACTGGATCACAGAACAGGAAACAAACGATGTAGCAATGAACACTCTGTGTTCCCTGAACGGACAATTCGTTCTAAGCTTCTAAGGGAATGTTTTGTGAGCAGAGTACTGGGTCAGGTCAGATAGAGACGGACGGGTGATTTCATGGCTAAAAGGGAGCGCCGGGCTCGGTTCCTGCTCCCACACACCGAGCCAGCGTGGTGCTAGCTAGCCAGTGCCAAGTTCACCATATACCTACATGTCCAACGTGTTGTGTTTACTATTTCACCATCTATAGTCCAGACACTGGAGGACGTGACCTCCCACAAATTGCAAAAGAAATGCTTTCAACTGTTTTAGTCTCATAAATATGTTACTTATAACATGTCAAAAGTCTTAAGAAATCCAAGGGGTGGAAAGTATTGAAAAATAAAGAAATTGGCGATGCCACAATTTATTTTTTATTAGGAATCAGGTAGATGTTGAAGTATGCCTTTTGATGTCATGATGGACACCTCTCGCCTGTGGTACTGAGTGGCTTTGTTCAGTGTTAACCCTTTAACTACCACACTACGGAAGGTTAACCTTTCACTACCACACTACAGACGGTTAACCCTTTGTCGTGTGGCAGTGAAAGGGTTGAATGAATGAATGAAAACTTTATTTAACAGATTGCAGAATGGGTACAATACAGTATGGCTCAATACACACAATTGTTAAGGGGATGCAGACCAGAGAAAGATGTTTGTCTTGTTTACATCAGGGTCCCCCATTTTCAATTCATAGTGTAACCTTCTGTATTGTCGCAGTGAAAGAGTTAACCATTTTGTAGTGTGGTAGTAAAAGGGTTAAAGGGGAACGCCACCCATTTTGAGAATTCACATAATGTTCTTCCCTGGTCTCAGGACAGTTCAGTCAGTATGTTCTTCCTGTGTCTCAGGACAGTTCAGTCAGTATGTTCTTCCTGTGTCTCAGGACAGTTCAGTCAGTATGTTCTTCCTGTGCCCCAGGACAGTTCAGTCAGTATGTTCTTCCTGTGCCCCAGGACAGTTCAGTCAGTATGTTCTTCCTGTGCCCCAGGACAGTTCAGTCAGTATGTTCTTCCTGTGCCCCAGGACAGTTCAGTCAGTATGTTCTTCCTGTGCTCCAGGACAGTTCAGTCAGTATGTTCTCCCTGTGCCCCAGGACAGTTCAGTCAGTGTGTTCTTCCTGTGGCCCAGGACAGTTCAGTCAGTATGTTCTTCCTGTGCCCCAGGACAGTTCAGTCAGTATGTTCTTCCTGTGCCCCAGGACAGTTCAGTCAGTATGTTCTTCCTGTGCCCCAGGACAGTTCAGTCAGTATGTTCTTCCTGTGCTCCAGGACAGTTCAGTCAGTATGTTCTTCCTGTGCTCCAGGACAGTTCAGTCAGTATGTTCTTCCTGTGCTCCAGGACAGTTCAGTCAGTATGTTCTTCCTGTGCCCCAGGACAGTTCAGTCAGTATGTTCTTCCTGTGCCCCAGGACAGTTCAGTCGGTATGTTCTTCCTGTGCCCCAGGACAGTTCAGTCAGTATGTTCTTCCTGTGCCCCAGGACAGTTCAGTCAGTATGTTCTTCCTGTGCTCCAGGACAGTTCAGTCACTCAGTATGTTCTTCCTGTGTCTCAGGACAGTTCAGTCAGTATGTTCTTCCCGTGCCCTCCCTCTTGGAATGATGGGCCATTAGCCAATAGAAATCTAGTGCAAACCGAGCATCTCGCCTCACGTTTGCCCGTCTGCCAGCTGATTTTCGAAACATGTGCCCTCTTTCAAATTTGAGCACATGCCCCTCTAAAGGTCTCTGCACGGCCCCGATTTTTAAAATGGGTGTCAGGAAAGTCTCAGATGGTTCAGATCGGATACAAAATTTGATGAATGAGTTTGTTCCTGTGTGAACTGGTTGGCAGGCAGTCCTCTCTACCACTGTTGTGGTTCACCATCGGCTTCCAAACTTCTATTGTTGATGCATCCATCAAGCTGCAATCACCGCAGACGTCATGTGGCCGACTCCATGTTAAAGACACAAACAGAACACGGTGATTTGTGGATGAGGAGCCTCAACTGACCTTCCAACGTAACGTATTAGAGTAGAGACATCTGTGATGCTCAGGCCGACGGCTTGTTCCCATAACTCTTCTCGACGGGAAGAAGACTCGCACGGAGAGAACACAGGAGACGTTATGAGTGACAGTGCATATGGAGAAGATGTGTACAAAGATTTGCAAATGGTCTAACATAAAACTGTGAGTAAAACATATGGCGGTCAATCACATATATATATATATACTATTCTTACAAATCATTTAGAGAATCTGCCTCACAGGTGTATATGGCTGGGCAGCCGGTACTAGTATAAAACACATAGAGGAGATGAGTAACATACTGATATCTGAAGATATGTTTCTTATAAATCTTTCTGAAGGCAGTTCCTGTTGGATTGACGCCTCTGCTTTGTGAAAGGCAACAGTGCTACTGATGGAGCTGAATCAAAGGATGGTATTTTTGACCAGAAGAATGAGTTTTACCAACATGTCCGACTCGTATTATTGTGTGTATTATGTATTATGTATTGTGTATAAACTGGCCACAGAGGTCACATCCTACCGGCAGCTTGAGTAATATTGCATTTTTGTTCTGTTACGGTATGGAGATTGACTGCCGCTACATTGAGCAGTATATTATTATTATTATTATTATTATTATTATTATTATTATTATTATTATTATTATTATTATTATTATTATTATTATTATTATTATTATTATTATTATTATTATTATTATTATTATTATTATTATTATTATTATTATTATTATTATTATTATTATTATTATTATTATTAATATTAATATAAGCAAAGACCTCCAACTTAGGGCCCTCATTTATCAACGTTGCTTACACACAGATATGTGCGTAACCCATGCGTACGATCATTTCTAAGCAAAGTGTGGGACTTATCAAGCCTTTTAAATATAAATCAAAACGTTCCCGTATTTCTGCAATCTATGCGCAAAATAATAACGAGTTGAGTTCTAACAAAAAACGTATTACATGCTGGGTAGGCTGATAGAGTAAACTGTAAATAAAATATAGCCTATAACATTATAAAGGATATGGGCTATAGCAGGGGTTCCCAACCTTTATTCCCCAGAGCCCCACGATTCATTGGAGACATATAGGAATATAATATGTAAGGCTGTCAAATATATCGCGTTAATATCGCGTTAACTCCCGATTCTATTAATGCCACTAATTTTTTTAACTCAAGATTAACTAAAAAAAAAAAAAAAAAAAAAAAAAATGTATTACTAGACTTCACTCAGGTGTATTATTGATGCTCTCATTGATACTATGTTTGTTTCTGAAGTGTGTGTGTGTGTGTGTGTGTGTGTGTGTGTGTGTGTGTGTGTGTGTGTGTGTGTGTGTGTGTGTGTGTGTGTGTGTGTGTGTGTGTGTGTGTGTGTGTGTGTGTGTGTGTGTGTGTGTGTGTGTGTGTGTGTGTGTGTGTGTGTGTGTGTGTGTGAGATATAGAGAGAGAGGGGGGTGAGAGAGATGAGGAAGGGGCAAAAGAGAAAAAGAGCTGGGAGTGTGTGTGTGAGGGAGAGAGGGGGGTGTGTGATTAATCAGCCCTTGTGTGTGTGAATGTAACAAGTTCCTAACGTTTTCTTTCCCCTATTATTTCATGCACACTTTATTCATTGTTTTAAATTATTATTTTCTTTTAAGTTATTTTGTGCATCACTCTGTTTTGAATTTGATGCAAATTTGCAATGCATGAGAGTCATCCTTTTGTGTTAAATGGCTGCACAAAGCAAGCATTTGTTGACTCGCATGTTGATAAGAGTATTAAAACTTGGAACTTGAAAAAGATCTGTTTAAAGGGGAACTATTTTACTATTTCTTTCACTATTTGGGCACTTTTACACAATTCCTGTGAGTCTATGGAACACCTCTGTAATATATATATATTTTTTTTTATTCATTGTTTTGTATTTCTAATCAAGTCCTCAAAAACAGCATTTTTCTACCTCAAGATCTTAAGCCGTTTTGAGCCTGGGCTCCAACCACTGTGTGCAGCTCATCTTGTATCTCAACATTAACATGCAGCGGTGTCTCTCTGACATCACAAATCATCACATTTTCAAATGACTCAGTTCAGTGAGGGTGAATATTGTGAGAGGAGAATTGGAAGAATGCGCCAATATGAGAATTTTGAGACATAGATCATATTAATATAAGTTCACATAGCTAGGAAACAATGCTAAACACTCAAAAAGGCCATTTATAAGATAGTTCCCCTTTAAGGTAAATTTTTTTTTTTTTAATAAAAATGCGATTAATTTGCGATTAATCGCAAGTTAACTATGGACAATCATGCGATTAATCGAGTTAAATATTTTAATCGTTTGACAGCACTAATAATATGATATAAGGTATACTGGTCCTCAGCGAGGAGATTTAGCCCACAGCGGATAGCCATTAAATGCCATTTGAGAATATAGGCTATAGTATTAAGGCAAAACGACGGCCTATATTATTTAATGTTTTCATAAGCGTAAAGATACAGCTAGATTAACGATCAAGTTAGTTTACTGTGCAGGCTTCGCAGGGCTGTGCCATGTGCTATTATATATGCGCAAGTTACTGTTGCATAATGTAGGCTATGCTATTATATGTAATTCATATAGGCTACCTAATACCGACAACAAAATAGATTGTATGCCTCTACAAATCATATTATACCCGGTAGCCAATCGAACAAAACTAATAAAGGCATTCATATTCCAGCATGGTTATAATGACACACCAACGCCAAACACAATAATGGTCTTTATTAGTATTTTGAGCTGTCCAGGCAGAATTGCAGCAATGGTCTTAGGGAGTCGTTGATATCTGACATCACCGTGTACAAGTCCCATAACACGCGCTGTGTCTTCTTGGTTCGACAGTGCGTTGAATTAGTTGGTCAGACCTCCGTGAACAATCTCGCTCGGGTTAGTCCATTATTTCACATCCCATGGGGGTGTTTCATGACCATATATGGATAATCATGCACGAGCATTGACGGTAGAATAAAAAAGGTATTTATCAACACGGAGTGTGCGTACGACCCGTGTATGCACGTGTGATAAATCCCAATTTCCAAAATCCCAAATGTGCGTACACACATTCTAAATTCTGCGCTTAAGAACGGAAATAGAACACTTTCTAAGAATTGTTGATAAATGAGGGCCAGAGACCTGGATAACACCAGATAACAGCACCTTATCTACAGCATACAGCTTCTTTCACACACCCAGCCCCTCTGGACATGGTGGAGGCACTGGCCTTCTGACATCTGACCTCTCCCTCCTGGACTACAAGTATAACATCAATACCTGATCTCACCCTCTCCTCCCTTGAATACCATGATGTATCTGTAGTCCATTAAATCTTACCAATGTTGTTCTCTATCGCCCCCTACAGGTCCCCTACAGGTCCCCTTAAACACCTTCCAGACACGTATCCTGGTGATAATGGGTGACTTCAACCCATACCTCAATCAAACCTTTATTTGAAAATAAAAACCCATTGAGACCGAGGGTGATCTGGCCAAGAAGGCGAGCACAAATTATGACAAAACATACATAACAAGACACAATACACATACAGTAGGCTACCATACAACCGATATTTTAAATGAAAAGTCAAATTCTGTTTAAAAAAATACAAACACAATAAAACAATAGCAATCAACCAACATTTTTTATTCAACATCAAAGCAGGAGCAGCAGGTGGAAAGGATTTCAGAGAGGCCAATTTGAGACGTGTCTGGAAGTCATTCCAGGCCCAACGACCAAAATAAAATAGGCTTCTTTTACATGCCTCATGCTACCTGACCCTTATAAGTCACAATGGTTTCTCCAACAATCGTTTGACCTGACTCCCACTGTCATGCCTCCCACCCACAAGGCCTGCACCCCCCTGGACCTCATATTGCCCCATGAGTCCACCATTAACTCCCCTCCATGTATCAAACAACTTCGTTGTATCCTAAACCCCAAACCACCCACGCCAACTCAAACTGTCTCATTCAGACACTACCTAGCGCACCACCCTCCACCCTCTCCTCTGATATCATGTACACTCTACCTTTGAGTGAAACGTTCTCTGCTCTCCCCTCAGCTACGGCAACCTCCACCCTCCTCTCAGCCCTCTCAACCTCCTTCGACAAGCTCTGTCCCCTCTCCAGGAAGTCTGCCAGCCGTTCCCCACCCAGACCATGGCTGACGATGCAGTTAGGGTAGCCCCTTTCGGGACTGTAAATCACGCCAACATTGTGATCACAGCGCAGGCGCACCAGGCAGCCAAAGCCGGAAGTAACGCCGTTTTGAGCAGTGTTGACAAGTTTATAAAAACTATTTAAAATGTTTATTAGCAACGCCGAGCTTTCAAACCCTATAGCGTCTGTCTGTCCGAAACCCTCGTGCAACTGTGAGTACCTTTGAAATATCTGTACCACACTTGTACGAGGAGTGTTTTGTTGCCGAACAGTGCAACAGACTTAATTGTGAGATCTTTCAATGGTCGTAGAAGGGACTGTACAGTATATTCACTGAGAGCATTTAGCTCGTCCAACGATGTTGGCGTGATTTACAGTCCCGAAAGGGGCTACAGTTAGAGAAGAAAGACAAGTCCTGAGAGCTACAGAGAGGAAGTGCAAAAAGACCTGCATCACTGATGACATCACTATGTATCATGGATTCTTGTCAGCATTCTCCCAAAACATTACTACTGTTGAAGCCTTTTTCTTTACTAATCTTTCAATATAGGCCTCGGCTAAGAACTTCCACAAACTGCACGCCACCATGTCCTCCCTCCTCACTCCCCCTCCTCCCTCCTCTCTCTCTCTGTGGAGGACTTTGCCACTTTCTTTGAGAAAAAGGAGAACAACCGCAGCTGCTTCTCCCAACCCTCACCGGCTCCAAGTGCTGAAACTCGAACCTCATCTTTCACTTCGCCATCTTTCTCTCCCCTTATAGACGCTAAAGTTCTGACAGTGATGACATCGAACCGTCCCACTACATGCCAGCTGGAGCCGATACCCTCCCCACTCCTCCAGACCAGAGCACCAGACAACCTCCCCACCCCTCCAGACCAGAGCACCAGACCTCCTCCCCACCCCTCCAGACCAGAGCACCAGACCTCCTCCCCACTCCTCCAGACCAGAGCACCAGACCTCCTCCCCACTCCTCCAGACCAGAGCACCAGGCATCCTCCCCACTCCTCCAGACCAGAGCACCAGACATCCTCCCCACTCCTCCAGACCAGAGCACCAGGCATCCTCCCCACTCCTCCAGACCATAGCACCAGACATCCTCCCCACTCCTCCAGACCAGAGCACCAGACCTCCTCCCCACTCCTCCAGACCAGAGCACCAGACATCCTCCCCACTCCTCCAGACCATAGCACCAGACATCCTCCCCACTCCTCCAGACCAGAGCACCAGACCTCCTCCCCACCCCTCCAGACCATAGCACCAGACCTCCTCCCCACCCCTCCAGACCAGAGCACCAGACATCCTCCCCACTCCTCCAGACCAGAGCACCAGACCTCCTCCCCACCCCTCCAGACCAGAGCACCAGACATCCTCCCCACTCCTGACTGCAACCATCAACCCTTCTCTCAACTCCCGGGTGTTCCCCACCTCTATAAAACAAGCCCACCACTCATTAATGTCATAGATAACTATCGCACTGACTCCTCTCTTTTCTCTCTAAATTAGTTGAATGTATCCAACCGGTTCACTGATTATTGTCTAGTACATAATGACTTCCTAGACCCAAATCCACATAAATGGCCCTCATAGCAGTCACAAAGGCACTTCACTTAGCAAGAGCGAAGGGCCTCTCCTCTGTCCTGATTCTCCTGTGCCTTCGACACAATCAAACATCAGATCCTCCTCGCATACCTCGCAGGAATGGGAGTCGTAGGTTCCCTGCTGGCACGGCCGTCATCCTACCTCGACGACCGCTACTGTCGCCTTAACTATTGCAGTGCTCCGCTAGCTGGTTTGCCAGCTTGCCCCAACAAGGTGCTTTGACTCATCCAGAACGCAGCGGCCCGCCTGATCTCCCTCCACCTCCCAAAGTCAGGCCCACGGCCCCCCCCCCACTTCTCAGAGAACTTCAAGCTTCAGCTTCAAGGTTCTTGACCTGGCATTCCGTGCAACAGAGGAACAGCTCCTGGGGGGGGGGGGGGGTCACTGAAACAGAGGAACAGCTCCTGGGGGGGGGGGGGGTCATTGAAACAGAGGAACAGCTCCTGGGGGGGTCACTGAAACAGATGGAACAGCTCCTGGGGCAGGGGTCATTGAAACAGAGGAACAGCTCCTGGGGGGGGTCACTGAAACAGAGGGAACAGCTCCTGGGGCAGGGGGGGGGGGGGTCATTGAAACAGAGGAACAGCTCCTGGGGGGGGTCACTGAAACAGAGGGAACAGCTCCTGGGGCAGGGGGGGGGGGGTCATTGAAACAGAGGAACAGCTCCTGGGGGGGGTCACTGAAACAGAGGGAACAGCTCCTGGGGGGGGTCACTGAAACAGAGGGAACAGCTCCTGGGGGGGGGGGGGGGGTCATTGAAACAGAGGAACAGCTCCTGGGGGGGGGGGTCAGTGAAACAGAGGAACAGCTCCTGGGGGGGGTCACTGAAACAGAGGAACAGCTCCTGGGGGGGGGGGGGGGTCATTGAAACAGAGGAACAGCTCCTGGGGGGGGGGGGGGTCAGTGAAACAGAGGAACAGTCCCTGGGGGGTGGGGGGGTCAGTGAAACAGAGGAAAAGCTCCTGGGGGGGGGGGGCAGTGAAACAAAGGGAACAGCTCCTGGGGGGGGGGGGTCAGTGAAGCAGAGGAACAGTCCCTGGGGGGTGGGGGGGTCAGTGAAACAGTGGAAAAGCTCCTGGGGGGGGGGGGGGGCAGTGAAACAAAGGAACAGCTGCTGGGGGGGGGGGGGGGGGGGGGGGTCAGTGAAACAGAGGAACAGCTCCTGGGGGGGGGGGGGGGGGTCAGTGAAACAGTGGAAAAGCTCCTGGGGGGGGGGGGGGCAGTGAAACAAAGGAACAGCTGCTGGGGGGGGGGGGGGGGGGGGGGGGGGGGTCAGTGAAACAGAGGAACAGCTCCTGGGGGGGGGGGGGGGGGGGGGGTCAGTGAAACAGAGGAACAGCTCCTGGGGGGGGGGGGGTCAGCTGAAACCTGCCCAATATTCAGAGTTTTCCAATCAGTATCTGACTAAAAAAATATATGTACATTTTGATGCCAGAGTATTGATTGATTGATTGAAAACTTTATTAATTAACAGATTGCAGAATGGGTACAATACAGTACGGCTCAATACAACACAATTGCTAAGAGGATGCAGACCAGAAAAATACTTTTGTCTTGTTTACATCGGGGTCCCCCATTTTCAATTCATCAGGACATTTATGACATACAGATATCCAGAATTGTGTAGTAAAAAGAGATCATAAAATATATATAGATGTACACAAAGAACCTTCTTGCTGTCTTTTACTATTATGTATATGCTACTATGTTTATACTACTATATACTATGTACTTTGTACTTTGCTACTATACCTATCCTACTACATATTGTGCTAATATGTCTATACTACTATGCACAGAGTGAAGCTCGACACTGCTAGACGGACAATACCACTTAATCCTCCTGCTGACTTGTTGTACACAATGCTTAAGTCACTTTGGATAAAAGCATGAGCTAAATGACTAATGTAAATGTATTCAATTAACACAAATAACACTGGGTGTATTGTTCATTATATTGTTCAAGAAGTAGGGACTCTGCATGGTTGTGGAATGTCTGAATATTTATTTCTCAAATATTACATTAGTTGGTAATAATTTGGAGGATGAGTCATTAGCCTTGTTGTCTTTCATATATGCTAAAAGGCTTTGCATACCATTCATACCATTCCATGCATTTGTGTGGTAAAAGTTCCACTTGAGTAAATCAAAACTCTCTCTCAAATGCTCTCTATCACCACGTGTGGCTTTTACCAAACGTCATGGATGGGATGTCAATGATGGATTGTTTTGTTGAGAATTTGAGTTTGAGCTGCTGTCAGTGGGGCTTCTACATTTTTTAGATACCATTTTTGCTCAATCTGCGTAGCTCAATTGGCTTCTGGATCGGACGGATCAAGTGAACCGTCGCAATAGAGGCCACTATTCACTAGTTTGACTTACATGATATTGACCACGCGTATAAATCTCCCATCGGCGCTGTCTCCTTCCATCAACAAACAGCCATTTCGTTATCCATTCACTGTTTATTTAATTTCTTTTTTTCTAAAAGCCCCATTTCAAGGATCAACAAAAACAACAAATCTTCAAGCTGGAAAGCTAAACTCCTCATAATGCAAAAACTTGACAAAGAAACACTTCCACCCCTGACACTATTTTGTCAGATGCGTTCCCGCTTAGCCCTAGATGACTGTAAATCCACTTGCGTTTTGGAAAGTGTAGAGAGGGGTCTGACTAGGACTTGTTTAGAAGGCCCCTCCCTGTTGGAATAAACACTTGTTGCTATGTGCAACATCAACAAAAAGATTATACATCGGTATCTATTGAACCTTGTAAGCGAGTTAGTAACAATGAAACGGTTATACCACACTTTCCCAAACACTTGCGTCACACAGCCTGTACGTCACACAGCCTGTACATCACACAGCCTGTACGTCACACAGCCTGTACATCACACAGCCTGTACGTCAAACAGCCTGTATGTCACACAGCCTGTACGTCACACAGCCTGTACGTCACACAGCCTGTACGTCACACAGCCTGTACGTCACACAGCCTGTACGTCACACAGCCTGTACGTCACACAGCCTGTACGTCAAACAGCCTGTACGTCACACCGCCTGCATGTCACACAGCCTGCACGTCACACAGCCTGTACGTCACACAGCCTGTACGTCACACAGCCTGTACGTCACACAGCCTGTACGTCACACCGCCTGTACGTCACACAGCCTGTACGTCACACAGCCTGTACGTCACACCGCCTGTACGTCACACAGCCTGTATCACACAGCCTGTACGTCACACAGCCTGTACGTCACACAGCCTGTACGTCACACAGCCTGTACGTCACAAAACCTGTACCTCACACAGCCTGTACGTCACACAGCCTGTACGTCACACAGCCTGTACGTCACACCGCCTGTACGTCACACAGCCTGTACGTCACACAGCCTGTACGTCACACAGCCTGTACGTCACACAGCCTGTACGTCACACAGCCTGTACGTCACACCACCTGTACATCACACAGCCTGTACGTCACACAGCCTGTACGTCACACAGCCTGTACGTCACACAGCCTGTACGTCACACAGCCTGTACGTCAAACTGCCTGTGAAACAACTCTGCCCCAAGTGCCTCAGAACTATAGTATATCAATTTACTGACTTCGGCGACCAGATTTGTTTGAAAGAAATTGCAGTAATAATTTTAGAATTGCATGTATATACTACTTGCATAGTATCACAAATAACCAAATATTTAGCTTGTCTTAACTCATTCATTGCCAGACCCGACATTTCTCGGCTTTTCACCCCAGCGGTTGAGCGTCATACCCGAGATTTCTCGGGTTTTGACCCTTTGATCTTTTTCCTCTGATCCCCGTTCTAAAACATCATCCGGATCATTCTATGTGTCCCTGGCCCGTTTACCTACGTTGGAATTGCAATGCCGATCGAATATCACCAGGTGGCAGTATCGCCTACCTGTTGAACTCTGATAGACAGGGAACAGGATAGTCAATGAATGAACCGGACTATCGAGGCTCGCTCTGTGGGGGAGGAGCTCTTCCAAAGCAATCGCTAGCAGACCTGCTCGCCTCAAAACCTATGGTTTCCTGTAAACACGTGTAATTACATATAAACGAGTAATCGCGATCGCCGATGGGATCATTGGAATTGGAATTATTCTTTTTGGATTACCTTCTGGCTAAGGTAAGGACCCCCTATCACTATTTTACCGAACGTGAAACATGTTTATGTAACGATCACAGTGGCTTACTTTACCGCTCATGAACGAGGCTTTTTCTAACGATCGGATTTTTGGGGTAAGACTACCCCCCTCCCCCTTGATGATTTTGTGAAGGTACATATGTACATGTTATATACCTTTGATTTTGGAGTAGTTGGGGTTTCAGGAAATCAACCAGAAGGATTCGGGCTTATTGCATATAATGCGTCCTATCTCACGATCTATGGGAAAAGACTGGATTATTTCGGAAATGGCCGATGTTCAGCGTGCAATAAACTACAAACTACAGTGTGTAGAAACTAACGCTTTTTTACATGTCGTATATTCTATTATTATAGCTATGGAGACAATAGTATGGCTCAATTGACAAATCGTTTTTGTCAAATGAGCCATAATTGTCTCCATAGCTATAATATAGAATATACAATCGCTCCGCAAAGATCATGAAATATCGTGAAAACGGTCAAGAAAAGCTGGTGCCAGTCAGTGCAGACGAGGAAAAGGGCCTGGCCATGAATGAGTTAATGAGCTGTGCAGTAATACAGTCGTCAGAAAGGTCAACAGACTCGTTCTCTCTGTTCTGCATAAGGAACCCGTACATCTATGGTTGCATCTATCCCCAGTGAATAAACACAGATGCCGTGAAGCGAAACTATTTAACTTTTGTCAAATAATGTTTGATTCTTATTTGTAAGGATAGGAGGAACAATTCATATGAGATTATGTATTCCATATTATGTCAATGGAAAATAAGATGAGTATTCATTTATATATCCTATATTATAACATAGTATACCAGTAAGTAACACCGGTTAGTTCTATTCTCTTTGGACACATAATGTTGAACAGATATGTCTGCATAGGAGTGTGGCTTTTCTAATGTTTTAGAAAAGAAATTAGGCATTTTCTATCGAAAGTCACTGCTAATGGTATAAAGGCAGCCATGTTTATTGTTGATAAACAAGCTCCATACTGTACAAAAAAACCGCAAGATAAAAGACTGCTTTGTTGAAAGAAAGGAATAGTGCCTGGTCTCGTGCCAGTCACTCTGGAGATGCTTTACATTGGCTATCGTTAGAAATAATTAGAAATAAATGCACTTCAGCTGTGAGAAAAGCCAAGTGAGATTATTATTTAGACCTAATTACTAGCTCCTACTCAAACCCAGCTACATGCTGGAATGCAGTAAACTCAAACAAAACCAAAAACCACAATTTCACCATATACACATATTAATTTTGCTGATGCTGAACATTTATTTGAAAAGGATTACTCAGGGCCCCTTGGTAATGATGATGATTGTATGTTGAGCCATAAACCATGTTTCTCTGCACCTTTCATCACCCTCTTTCTAATGATGTACTTGAAGCGTTGCAAGCCACTCATACCAGGAGTTCAACTGGAGTGGATACATTTGATTATTCTTTTTCTAAAACTGTCCACCCCAATTATCACTGAGCGATTAACACGTAGATTTAAAATCTTTCCATCTCACCAAACAGATTTTCAGATTTTCTGGAAGATGGCCCATGTGATTCCTTTACATAAAGGAGGTGATAGAGATTATTTAAATACTTACCACCCAATCTCCAAACTACCCTGCTTAGCAAAAGTCCTGGAATCTTTGGTAAACAATCAACTCAAGTCTTAACTTTCACTCTGTACTTATTTCGCACCAATCTGGATTTAGAGTTAGGCAGCGTGTCAAAGTGTCCTTGAGCAAGACACTTAACTCCTGATGAGCAGGTTGGCTCCTTGCACGGTTGCCTCCGCCGTCGGTGTGTGAATGTGTGAGTGAATGTTATATGAAATGCACTCTTTACCATTTATCATTTACAGTACATCTGTATACTGATGACATTATTGTGTATTGTATTGCTGATTCTGTACACCTGGCCATTGAGAAATTTAAGAAATATTGAGTTTAGTGATTTGCATATATCCACTGTGAGTGGTTCTAGCATTGAGAGAGTCACTCAGTATAAATATCTAGGCATCTGGCGCAATGATACATTTACATTTGAAATACCATATAGACACCCCTGCCAGCAAACTCCTTCAGCGCACTAAACATCAGTATTCTTCCAACTTATGCACAGTTCAAAGCCATGATCACTAACCACTTGTTCCATTTCCATTTCCCCTGTTTTCATCTTTGTTTTTATACCAACAAATGTTGTGTTACTACTTTTAATTTCTGTCCATTTTAACTGTTTCCTCATCATCACTGGAGATTGTAAATAAAGGTTTGATGCCGATGATGCCGATGATGATGAGGATGATTCAGTGCACTCGTTTGTCATCTAATTGAGTGGTTCTTGACAACTAGGATCATCCCCCAACTCCACCCCACGTGTTCCACTGGTGAGAGGAGCGCTTGGTTTATATGCTAGTGTTGCTAGAAGGTGGGAACCAGAATTTAAACCTCGTTTGGCAGCGAGATATTGAGGACAGAGGAAGAGGGTGATATTGAGAACAGAGGTATGACAGGAAGAGGGTGATATTCTTCCCCCTCGAATGTATATATTTTCTTTTAGGATCTCTGTTTTAAACAGCACTGTATATTTGTATGTCATAAATGTCATACATGGCATGATGATATATCTGTATGTCATGTATGTCATTTATGTAACAAATGTCTTGATGAATTGAAAATGGGGGACCCAGATGTAAACAAAACGAAAGTCTTTCTCTGGTCTGCATCCCCTTAACAATTGTGTGTATTGAGCCGTACTGTATTGTACCCATTCTGCAATCTGTTAATAACATTTTCAATCAATCAATCAATCAATCAATCAATCAATCAATCAATATTGAGGACAGAGGAAGAGGGTGATGTTGAGGACAGAGGTGTGAGAGGAAGAGGGTGCACTTTGAACGTTGTATTTAAAGGATTTATGGGGAATGCTTGTACTCCACATCTCTGGAAAAGACAGTGGGTCTCATTCACCAACGGACTTACAACAAAAAGGGCTTTCTCTTAGGGCCATTTGAGACCTTTTCGGGCAAGACATGTATGAATATAGACAATAATATAATATTAATTGTATATGTTTTATTGGGACGGTTGGTGAATCCCAAAATCGGCCCGAAAAGGTCTCAAATGGCCCTAAGAGAAAGCCCTTTTTGTGGTAAGTCCTTGGTGAATGAGACCCAGTATAAGCGTGATGTGTACCATAATGTTGGCGTGTTCCTTTAAACAGGACATGGCGGGACGTGACCACGACACACGCGCTGCCTGGTTCAACAGTCGGGAGGCAGGTCAGTTAGGGACATCTGCTATTGTACGCCAGCCCTCCTGGG
>NC_140183.1:13867491-13883289 GCF_963971535.1 Notolepis coatsorum | reverse complement strand
CGGCTGACGCAGCAGCCTCAGCACTGTGACGCTGCCCGGCTAATGGCCCCCGCAGCTCGGAGCACAGAGCGAGGGGGTCCAAGCAGCTCCTCCGCTCTCAGAGGTAGGGTTTCGCTAAGCTGTGTTTCCAATTACCGGGGCGTTGTGACATCCTATTGCATAATTTGCATTCATACAATGCACGGACATGGTTTTGAGGCGATGCCGATGTGCAATTTTGCTGACAAACGGAAAACAGTTTGTTACTCATCGCCCCGGTTCAGTCCAGTCCAGTCCGCTCTGTGAACAAAACATTAGCTGTCGATTTCTGCATCTGCTTTATTTTAGCTGAATCAAATAAATATGGAGGATCAACAGGGCAGATTATTTTGCTACAACTTGTAGACAAGTAGGAGTGGATGTTGATCTAATATCTCAGATCTACTTCAAGTCAAACCCAAATTGCCATTTATATAACTCTTTCCAGTTAGAAAGCATATACCATAACGGGAGCTGTTTGTGTGGGCAGACCATAATATTCATGGTGGCCCTGAGTGACAGCTGGGTGGCAGCAGGCTGGGCTGTGATGCCGTTCTCTCTCTGAGCTTTGCACTGCGGGAAACCACTGACACTGAAACATGGCTCGGTGGAGAGAAGCCGGCGATGCGTCCCAAACGAGGCCAGCCTCTGAGCCTCAGAACACACCTGGGCCACACCTGGGCTACACCTGGGCCACATCTGGGCCACACCTGGGCCTCATCCAGGCCAACCTGGGCCACATCCAGGCCAACCTGGGCCACACCTGGGCCACATCCAGGCCAACCTGGGCCACACCTGGGCCACATCCAGGCCACACCTGGGCCACATCCAGGCCAAACTGGGCCACACCTGGGCCACATCCAGGCCAACCTGGGCCACACCTGGGCCACATCTAGGCCAACCTGGGCCACACCTGGGCCACATCCAGGCCAACCTGGGCCACACCTGGGCCACATCCAGGCCAACCTGGGCCACATCCAGGCCAACCTGGGCCACACCTGGGCCACATCCAGGCCAACCTGGGCCACACCTGGACCACATCCAGGTCAACCTGGGCCACACCTGGACCACATCCAGGTCAACCTGGGCCACACCTGGACCACATCCAGGCCAACCTGGGCCACACCTGGACCACATCCAGGCCAACCTGGGCCACACCTGGACCACATCCAGGCCAACCTGGGCCACACCTGGACCACATCCAGGCCAACCTGGGCCACACCTGGGCCATTTTTCACGTCTGGTCAATGTTAGCATGGTGTTATTCACTGTCAAAGATGGAAAAGGAAAAACTAAAAATAATAATTTATGACACTGGGACACTGGGACACCTGAGGTCCATAGATGTCGCTAGATACCAAGAACATGCAAATGGACCTTGTAGAAGTGGAGCAATCTTCCATTTACTTAGGTATGTACTTCTAGGCGAATTTCTATAAATAATGGCTAGGGCTTAACAGTTAAAGTTTTCACTGTGTTAAAGGTGTTTCACTGTGTTAACTGCATATATACTGTACACACAAATGTGTTTCCCGGTTTCAATGGGTTAAAGGTATCTCACTGTGTTAAGGTTGTCACTGTGTTACAGTTTTTCACAATTGCTAAAAGAAATTTCATGAAACTGCCCTCCCTTTTCCAAAAACTCTAAACACAAAACCTCACATTCTCTTTTCAAAACCAAACTATAACACCAAAACAGTTGCCCATATGCTCAAAAGCAAACGTTGACACCAAAATTCCCCTCAAGGCCTGCAAAAATGTAAACGGTACTAAGCATCATTACACACAACAACAAATAATGGAAAATACAATGTTCAGAGTGTGATAATGTTCTTCTTTACAGTTTCACAACTGCCAGGACACATTTTTAGAAACCTTCTTATCTGTTTTCAAAATATATGTTTTGGGCATTTATAGATGTGTGTGTTTCATGGGAATAGTATGTAAATTAAGAAAATGTAGAAAATACATTTACAGTAAGCACTATACAGTAAAAATGCAGCAGGTGAGTTCACCTGTCTTCAACCAAAATGGAAGGAGAGTGAAGTATACAGAGAATGTGCAAATATACAATAAACTGGACACAAGACCAATGATGCAGACTGATGAAATTAAATTCTCTCCATATACCCAAATCAGTCAACATGTCAACATGGAGAAGCACAACAAAACATGTCCCAGTTTCCCATAAATGCTCTGGCCTGACCCAGCTAGGCGAACAGATAATGTCTAGTATTTTCTGTACTCTATTTTAATTTCTTCTATGTTTTTGTGATTGTAACCACTGAAATTGTAACCTGTACTGAATACAGCATGTTTGTCTGATATTTGCTGAGCCTACAGTGATATGTACACTACTGTAGTAGCATGAAAACTGGTACATGTTTGTTGTGATTATCCATGTTGACATGTTGATTGATTTTGGTAGGGGCATATGGAGAGAAATAAATTATATTTTCATCAGTCTGCAGCATTGGTCTTGTGTAGTGTTTGGTGAATTTATTGTATATTGGCACATTCTCTGTGTACTTCACTTACAGTAATCATTGAGAAGTAGAATTGCTACGTAAAAGTGTTTTTAGGTTACGTAAGCACAGCAGTGTGTAATTGGTTCAAACTGAATTACAGTAAGTCATATGAACCGTGTGTGTTTTGTGTTTAGAGTTTTGTGAAAAGGGAGGGCAGTTTTGTGAAATGTGTTTTAGCAATTGTGAAAAACTGTCAAATGTGTTTTTCTTTTATAAATTAGTGTATAGTTTTTACAAGAGTGTTTCATTTAGCAAAGGATCTGAGGTGTTTGTGTGTGTGGTTGTACTAATTGTGTGTAGTGTTTTGAAACATCAGGCCCTGTTTTCAAAACCATGCGTACACTAAGCAATCGGAAAGAAATCACAACTAAATGCAAAAATGTGTAAACACTACGGAGGATCCATTACACACAACAATACATGTACAAATGTAAAACACAACCGTGCACTCTGCACTGGCCTATATAGGTGTGGTCACATCATTTGCAACAACTTGCATTTTGAGTCGTTGTGTTTTATCAATGACACCAGGTGTGTTCATTGTGTTCAACATTTGCTGACTGTGGCTATCATTTTGCATCACGTGAGCTTCAATTTGAAGCACATTTGATCAGATATTTTTGCAACATGTGTTTTAGCAAGACAAAATGTGTTTAGAGTTGTGAAGAAAGAGGCTTGAGTTTTGTGAATTGTGTCTACAGGTCAAATGTGTTCATGGTTTTGGCAAATGGGGGCCAGTTTTATTGAATGTGTTTAGGGAACTGGTCATTTTGTTTAGGGTAGGCTATTGGGTTTTGTGTTTTAGCAATCATGAAAAACTGTAAAGGTGTTTCACTGTGTTAAAGGTATTTCACTGTGTTAAAGTTGTCACTGTGTTAACCCTCTTAAGCTGCAAGGGCCAACATGTGGGCCCTTTTGAGGACGATTTGCCCACCGGCACTTTGGCGACCTCTAGTGAATCGGGTGTGCATATTTTTTAATACAATATATCTATCTAATTAAAGCCCCATTTGTTGCCTGTCGATAGCCCTTTCAGGTGACAAAATCCATTCAGCGGTTCTCGAGTTACATGGCGATATTTGAGGCTTGCGCAAAGTACACGGTATTGCACAAATACTACTCCAGACTCTTGGGGCTCTAGTTCCGTCAATAATTTGGCGATCTCGAAGATGATTGGACAGGGTTGTAGCCAATGAGTGTGGCTTTCCTGGGGATGTATTAATCAGGGATCTAGGTGAGAAGTTATGAGCGAAAACAGGAAGAGAAAAACCGCAGAATTAATTGAAGTCTGAGAAAACTGAGCTTTTTTTTGTACACAGTTTACCAAAATCACTCCTCATCACTCATTTCTGAACGGATCTTTATGAAATTTGGACATGTACTACGGGAGCCATACGAATTTCTGGGGAAATACTATTTCTGGACTACTAACTATTACAGAAAAACAAGTTTTTCTACAACTCAATGTGAAATATGTTACTCTATTTCATTAGCACTAAAGGTGAGTCTTCCTTATTGTATCTGAAACTTGAGAATGTCATCTTTCAAAAGAGTCCAGGCTCATGCATGTGGTATAAGTATAAAGTATAGTATTTTGGTTTGCAAAAAAAGTATGCAGTCCTCAAAAACGAAAACTAAAATGGGCAATTTTGGGGGCGCCTGTTAACACTTTCCGTGCCAGCCATGCCAGTCCTATTAACCCTGTTGCATGCCACCGCGCTATTCAATGACAGAGCTCTCACATTTGTGAATGCATAAACTATTAGAACCCACACCCATTTCTACTTCAAGGAAAATTATGAGGGGCATAAGACTGACTAAATAGACTACAAAGAACACATTTCTGAATTTATTTTCAAAATAGCGCCCCCTAATGGCAAAGATCTGAAATGTTACATATATGTCACATTGGGCGTTAATCATTAAACGTATTCCTAATTCCCATGTAGTGCACTACATGGTACTACATGGTACTACAGGGTACTACAGGATACTACATGGTACTACATGATACTACAGGGTACTACATTGAAATATGACTGATATTTGTTTTAATATGCTTTGAACAATTGAACATTCGAACAATATAAAATATATTAAATAAATATCATTGAATCAGACAAATTAACTGAGCAGATCATAATAATTGTTCGTATTGTGACATATATATATATATATATATATATATATATATATATATATATATATATATATATATATATGTCACAGCTAATTTTCATGAACATTTTAAGGTGATATGCCTGGTGTGACGTATGTGTCACAGCAATTTTTATCAATTGTTTTCTTTATCATTTTATTCAAGAAATGTGTTCACAACAGGTTATATTTACATTTACATTTACATTTAGTCATTTAGCTGACGCTTTTATCCAAAGCGACTTACAAGTTCTGTACGACAAGCCATCAGGAAGAGCACAACTCTATCAGCTGAGTAACAATGTTCATCAAAGTGTTGAGTGCTACAGTGTAGGTTAGTTTATTAGGACAAGTGCATGACAGTATGGTTAGTTAGGGTTTTTTTTTTTCTTTTTCTTTTTTTTTTTTAATTCAGATAATGGTTGAAGAAGTGCGTCTTTAGTCGACGGCGAAAGATTGGACGTGTTTCGGCTGTCCTAACTGGGGTGGGTAGTTCATTCCATAAAGTCCATGTTATGTGCATTATAATTCTTAAATGGGCAAATCTCACCCCTGCCCACTTTGACAACCTAGGATGGCTTAGAGTAGACGACAGAATACAGCAACTTGCAAAGGGCTTGGTCTATAAGATACACTACACCACTAAGGTACCCATGTACATGTCAAAATACTTCCCAAAAGTCAGTGAATACCACAACCACAACACCAGAGGGAGCTCCACAAATCATGTTAAACCCAGATATAGCTCAAACAAGGGACTAAACACGTTTTGCAATTATGCCACATCTATGTGGAACGCCCTACCCACAGCTGTAAAGGAATGTGAATCACTACCCACCTTCAAAACCACTCTCAAAGAGCATCTACGGGAGACTGCAATTCAAAACTGGCCCCTGTAAATGTCCAAACCCAACCCCCTCCAATGTACAGTAAATGACCAAGTACCACCCCACCCACCCAACCACCTCCAATGTACAGTAAATTTTCAATCAATCAATCAATCAATCAATCAATCAATCAATCAATCAATCAATCAATCAATCAATCAATCAAACCATAGGATCCACAGTTCGCAACACCAACCGGCTGAGCTACAGGTTTTATTTCCACTGCTGCACAACCAATCTGGGGACAAATACAGTGAGGTTCTACTTGCCTCTCCGTCTCATAGCATCCAAACTCTCCTCCATTTTCTCCTCCATTCTCTCCTCCAATCTCTCCTCCATTCTCTCCTCCATTCTCTCCTCCATTCTCTCCTCCATTTTCTCCTCCATTCTCTCCTACAATCTCTTCTCCATTCTCTCATCCAATCTCTCATCCATTCTCTCCTCCATTCTCTCCTCCATTCTCTCCTCCATTCTCTTTGGCAGCAGCACTTCATCCACATCACACCCGGTGTCTTTGCCTTTGAAGACACAGAGAGAAACACCTTTAGGGGCAACAGATGAAAAATGCTTCAATCCAGCAAGTCTGTATCCCTCAAACCCTTACAGTAATGTTCATGAACAAGCATCGTCCCAAATACACAAATAAAGACATCGATACAATCAACCTTCTGGCATGACGCAGCCACCCCTGGCAGTCCTCCACTGTGATGCCACGCCCCACACCACATATGGGCCAAGAGAGGCCCTGGGCCTGAACCCCAGATGGAATCTGAGTCAGAGTCAGATTAAAGGCACAACCTGAGAGCAAGAGTGCCTTTAAAGACACTTCATATTATTTGTTCATTATATTAAAAAAAACAAAGAAAACAAAGGCGCACAACCAAGCCTAAATAACAAATGAAATTTGTGATATATTTCAATTTAATATTTATTTTTATATTGTGAAGTTAAGATGTTTATTCGTAGGTTCCAAATCCACTTATTTCATTCAATGGCCTTTGTGCCCTGGAAAAGAGTTGTGACACAGAAGGCCAAATAGCCCTTACAATTGTGTAATTCCCACCCTGGTTGCTATGTACAGTACAAAATCAGTTTTGACCGGAATGTCAAAGTGGAATGAGAATTGCATCTCTGACAACTGTGTTTAGTGTTTTGCATTCTGTGTGAACACAGTGAGAATGTAAATAGCGTGTTGGTCAGTCGTCTTAATGACCGTGGGGTTTTTGAGGTTACACTTTCAAGAAATGCGTCCCAGCGATTGTGGGGGGAAAAGTAAAAACAAATTATAAAATGTATTTATTTTATAAATAACACATGTCTTTTTCACAGGAAGAGACAGCACAGTGGGGATAGGGAGCAATGCTGGCACGTTACAAAATAAAAGCTTTTTCACAGGAAGAGACAGCACGGTGGGGATAGGGAGCAATGCTGGCACGTTACAAAATAAAAGCTTTTACACAGGAAGAGACAGCACGGTGGGGATAGGGAGCAATGCTGGCACGTTACAAAATAAAAGCTTTCTAAGTAGGAAATAATTCTCACAAGTCACACCTGCAAATATTCTGTCAATGTCATACAGCAACCCGGGAGCAAAAAACAAGGTTTTGTAAAAACGTTCATCCTTTTTATCAAGGGAATTGAACCCTGACCTCTACCTCTGTCTCCGCTCTCCAGCCCAGGGTACGTAATCGACCCTCTCATCTAGACTGGGAGTGACAGGTCTTCATTGTAGAGCTTGTTGAGAGAGAGGGATGAGAGGGACGAGGCTCAGCCGGCTCTCCGCTGGGATGATGACAGTATTATCTCCATGTGTTGTGGGCACACAGTGTAGAGTGGAGGCCACCGGTGGTTTCTAATGGATGGCTTCTTCAAGTGACCCGATGAACTACACATGGTTGTCTATTATATGGCTGTGGTTTGCACTTCTTTCTATTGTTCTATTGTTCCCCCACCCCCAGTAGATCATATTTTGTCCCATTGACCCCCCCAATGTAAACATATTTATATTGTTATGTCTGCGGTAGGTGGAGACTATCCGAGGACATTATGCATTTTGTAGCATCTGTGTGTATGTGTGTGTGTGTGTGTGTGTGTGTGTGTGTGTGTGTGTAGGTGTGTGTGTGTGTGTGTGTGTGTGTGTGTGTGTGTGTGTGTGTGTGTGTGTGTGTGTGTGTGTGTGTGTGTGTGTGTGTGTGTGTGTGTGTGTGTGTGTGTGTGTGTGTGTGTGTGTGTGTGTGTGTGTGTGTGTGTGTGTGTGTGTGTGTGTGTGTGTGTGTGTGTGTGTGTGTGTGTGTGTGTGTGTGTGTGTGTGTGTGTGTGTGTGTGTGTGTGTGTGTGTGTGTGTGTGTGTGTGTGTGTGTGTGTGTGTGTGTGTGTGTGTGTGTGTGTGTGGCCATGCATGTCTAGTAGGTGGATGAAATGCCAGTGAAACCTTAGTCATTCTTATACATTTTCAGTGAATATGTCTCAGATTTGAGATATATAAAAAAATATGTGAGGGGGGGCTCTGTAACCACCTCAAGGACCCCTGTGGGGGGGGGGCTCTGTAACCACCTCAATGACCCCTGTGGGGGGGGGGGCTCTGTAACCACCTCAATGACCCCTGTGGGGGGGGGGGCTCTGTAACCACCTCAATGACCCCTGTGGGGGGGGGGGCTCTGTAACCACCTCAATGACCCCTGTGGGGGGAGGGGGGGGGGCTCTGTAACCCTCTCAAGGACCCCTGTGGGGGGGGGGGCTCTGTAACCCTCTCAAGGACCCCTGTGGGGGGGGGGGTTCTGTAACCACCTCAAGGACCCCTGTGGGGGGGGGGGGGGCTCTGTAACCCTCTCAAGGACCCCTGTGGGGGGGGGGGGGGGCTCTGTAACCCACTCAAGGACCCCTGTGGGGGGGGGGGGGCTCTGTAACCACCTCAAGGACCCCTGTGGGGGGGGGGGGGCTCTGTAACCCTCTCAAGGACCCCTGTGGGGGGGGGGGTTCTGTAACCACCTCAAGGTCCCCTGTGGGGGGGGGGCTCTGTAACCCTCTCAAGGACCCATGTGGGAGGGGGCTCTGTAACCACCTCAAGGACCCCTGTGGGGGGGGGGGCTCTGTAACCACCTCAAGGACCCCTGTGGGGGGGGGGTTCTGTAACCACCTCAAGGACCCCTGTGTGGGGGGGGCTCTGTAACCCTCTCAAGGACCCATGTGGGAGGGGGCTCTGTAACCACCTCAAGGACCCCTGTGGGGGGGGGGGGGGGGCTCTGTAACCCTCTCAAGGACCCCTGTGGGGGGGGGGGTTCTGTAACCACCTCAAGGACCCCTGTGGGGGGGGGCTCTGTAACCCTCTCAAGGACCCATGTGGGAGGGGGGGGGGGCTCTGTAACCCTCTCAAGGACCCCTGTGGGGGGGGGCTCTGTAACCACCTCAAGGACCCCTGTGGGGGGGGGGGGGCTCTGTAACCACCTCAAGGACCCCTGTGGGGGGGGGGGGCTCTGTAACCACCTCAAGGACCCCTGTGGGGGGGGGGGGCTCTGTAACCACCTCAAGGACCCCTGTGGGGGGGGGGGGGGCTCTGTAACCACCTCAAGGACCCCTGTGGGGGGGGGGGGCTCTGTAACCACCTCAAGGACCCCTGTGGGGGGGGGGGGCTCTGTAACCACCTCAAGGACCCCTGTGGGGGGGGGCTCTGTAACCACCTCAAGGACCCCTGTGTGGAGGGGGGGGGGGGGGGGGGGGGCTCTGTAACCCTCTCAAGGACCCCTGTGGGGGGGGGGGGGGGGGGGGGGCTCTGTAACCCTCTCAAGGACTCAAGGACCCCTGTGGGGGGGAGGGGGGCTCTGTAACCCTCTCAAGGACCCTTGTGGGGGGGGGCTCTGTAACCCTCTCAAGGACCCCTGTGGGGGGGGGTCTGTAACCCTCTCAAGGACCCCTGTGGGGGGGGGGCCCTCTTTAGCCCCCCAGACCCTGCTTTGAGGACCACCGCCATGGTTCCCATGGTGAAAGATGGAGGCGACTCTAATGGGGGACTTACTGAAGCTAATAAAGCACACATGGAGGGGGGAGGGGGGGTGTCATGGGGGCTGTTGGTGTGAATCAATCTCTCAGCCTTTCTACCACGTAATCCCTCTTGCTCTCTATCATCTGTCACTCTTGGCCGTATGTAGCTTCTAATAAAGCAGAGCTACTTTGAAAATTATTTTAAAGGCCCACCTGTGATCCAAATGTAAACAAATGGGTTTATAAACCCCCGCCATTATTATTATTTTGAATGGGAATGGATTGAATGGTCTTCATAGATACCAGAACTAACACAGTGGCTAGATATGGCTCTTTGTTCATGTTGGTAATGTTTGCACACATAGGAGTAAATGCATGATCTGATTCATGGTGGCTTAACAAAGTTCCCAAAAGCTTATTTTTCTGTTGTTCATGTATTTCAGTGCTTTTCATGTTCTTCCGAGTAACATACTAGTATAATGTATGTTTACTTTGTATGTATATCCAGTGCCTATGAATCAGGATACAAGACTGTAGTATTATGTATGTTCATGGTGTATCACTTCTTGTATTAACATAGTATTTATATATGAATATATACTGTATTGTGTAAATATATATATAGAAGAAGAAGAAGTCTTTATTTGTCATGCAGCAACACACACATGCATTGGATCCCCGATGAAATGCCTCTCTGCGCTTGACCGATCCCGTCGTCCTTTCAGATTCAGATTCAGATTCAGATTACTTGCCCAACCCGAGTTTTCTCGGGTTTACCCCCCGCTGGTTGAATGCCCACTCACGAGAATTCTAGTATTTTCTCGTTTTTTTTTTATTAGCGATCTGAAATCATATTTCATCAACCGAGTCTACCGTTGGAAATTCAGCCACTCCAGGCGGCGTGTTACTGTTCCGCAACTGTAAGTTACTTCCGGGGTAGGCCTGATTGGCCCCGACAGGCACGTGACACGGCAAACTCAGGACGCGCAACGAGGCTGCTGAGAGCTGTCGCGCGGAAATAGGCTGTCTATTGCCATTCTCTAACACAAACTCTAACCTTAACCAGCTCCTTAACAGCGCCTAAACTTAACCGTTCTAACCTTAACCAACTCCGAAACAATGCCTAACCTTAACCTTAACCTTAACCATGCCTAACCTTAACCATAGAAAGAATATTGCCATTCTCTAAGACAAACTCTAACCTTAACCAGCTCCTTAACAGCGCCTAAACTTAACCGTTCTAACCTTAACCAACTCCGAAACAATGCCTAACCTTAACCTTAACCTTAACCATGCCTAACCTTAAAGGATAACTCCACTATTTTGGGAAATTAGCTTATTTAACATCTTCCCTGGAGTTAGACAAGAAGATGCATACCTTTTTTGTCTCTGTGCGTGCATTTTAGCTTTGGGAATAGATGCTCCGTTAGCATAGCTTAGCTTCATCACTGGAAGTGAGGCAGGACAGTAGCCTTACAGTGCCTTACAGTGTATTGCAAGGTCTGACATTGACCAAACTTGATATGCATGACCTTGGTGGGCTCTAGGTCAACTCCTGAAAAGGGGGTCAATGCCAGACTTTGCAATCAAAAGTTAGGGGGCTAATAACCCTTGCCATAATTTCAGTGCGCCCCTAACTTTTGATTGCAAGGTCTGACATTGACCCCCTTTTCAGGAGTTGACCTAGAGCCCACCAAGGTCATGCATATCAAGTTTGGTCAATGTCAGACCTTGCAATACACTGTAAGGCACTGTAAGGCTACTGTCAGGTCAAACGTTAAAAAAAAAAATTTGATGGAATTCGAACTCGTCAACAACGGACCGCAGGATCGCAGGACCGCTGCTCTGCCAGGTGAGCTGAAGCACCGAATGAAAATCATGGCGGATTAGGACGGTTACATAATTCCGCAAGCTCTGCCGCTCCGCTCCGCGGAGCGTGCCGCGCGGCAGAGAAAGTTGCGCATCACGTGCCTGTCGGGGCCAATCAGGCCTACCCCGGAAGTAACTTACAGTTGCGGAACAGTTATAGGCCTCCAGGCGCTCAGATGTGAAAAAAGCGCCCCCTATCGTCTCCCAGATGGTAATTCACCCTTTTGGATTGAACTCAATGAAAATGAATGAGAAAAAAAATCCCTGACTCCACATTTTTACAAAACACATAGGAACATGATACGGCATACAGTACAGTGCATACACTTTTTTTTATGCAAAACGGGACAAAACAGTGAGACAACGACAAGACAATAAAGTGCAATGGCTGAGGACATGTTGTCAATGCAAAATAAAGTTTAAAATTCCAGCCCTAGCAACTCGCCATAAAAGGGGGGGGGGTGGAGCAGGGGGTCGCCTGACTCATTTACTAGGCGAGCTGCTGAGGGGAAGAAACTGTGGCGGGTTTTCAGTGTCTTGGGCAGCCGTGGCCGCTTGCCCGGGGACCAATCCAAGTGCTCCTGTCCGTCTTTGTCGGGAACGCGACATCGTTAGTGATCTGTTCTGCATGTTTTTCCATTGGGTTTATCTCTTTTTCTGGAGGGGAAACCCTTGCGAGCACAATCAATCTCAAACCTCTGACAGTATAGTCTCTGTTCTGTATGTCCTTACTCTTAAAGGAAGCCATATGTAGCATATTAGACTCCATAGAGCCCATCCATTCTGCAGCCTGTCATACAGTGAAGTTGTCAGAACCCATTAAATAATTCCTGTCATCACTGACATATATCATGTATCACGTTAATCCTCTCGACTGACACCACAAGCTAAACTGTGTGTCGTACGGCACTGTGAAACAGGTCAGCTGTGACCCCACCCCCTGCAAAATAGTCCACTGCCACAATAAGAGACCAAGGACTATTTTAAAACCCTGTACCTACTAATAAAGGTGTTTAACCCTTTCACTACCACACTACAGACGTGTGGTAGTGAAAGGGTTAACCATATATAGTGTGGTAGTGAAAGGGTTAACCTTCTGTAGTGTTGTAGTGAAAGGGTTAACCTTCTGTAGTGTGGTAGTGAAATGTTAACATTCTGTAGTGTGGTAGTGAAAGGTTAACGACAGGTTATGTATATAACCTAGTTATATGAGTACTGGCTAAGCGTCCCGCTCTTAAGCCATACCGAGATATACCTCATCTCATGTACCTATTGTACTCCATCAACAAATAAAACCAAAATACGCCCTTCACCTCCCAGGCCCCGCCCCTTTAGTGGCGTACTATAAAGTACTAGGCGTGGTCACCACTCACTCTTCCTCGGAACAAATCGTTTCCAAAGAAAAGTTTCCCCAAGGGAACTCAGGGCACGCTAAGAGCGGGACGCTTAGCCAGTACTCATATAACTAGGTTATATACATAACCTGTCGTTATATTTCGTATTGGCATCGCGTCCCGCTCTTAAGCCATACCGACGAAAAGACAGGCACTCTGGCCGTACCGAGAGAGCACAAAGCACACCCACACGTTTTAGCGGAGGTGATGGCCAGCAAGAGCGCAGTCTTCGAACGACAGCCATTCCAACAGCGCTTGCTCAAGAGGCTCAAACGGGGCCAAGGACAACCGACCGAGGACCAATTGAAGATCCCAGCTCGGAGCCAAAGAGCGTTTCACCGACTTAAGGCGTCAACGCCAAGCAGGAAACGCTTCACAAGAGGGTGGCCTTACACCACTCTTGGAAAATACGCCACTTACCCGCGTAACCCGCGATAGTGGAAGGAGCATGCGCAATCCGGATGGTACCAACCACAGAAGGATCCATCCTCTCCAGACTCACCCTCTCACCAGCCAACCCACCAGCAGCTGGCCCAGCACAGGGAACTAACACAGAGACCTGTGCGCTTGAGAGAGGGCCCGCGATGACCAAGGAACAGGCCATGACGGGATACCAAGAGCTGGATCAGGACCGGGAACCACACAGCTGCGCCCCGGTCCGACGCAATCAGGATCAAGGACCTGCGCTCCTCAACGTACCCGCCCCAACAACTGACCTAACAGATCTATGGGGGAAAGAAAAGAAAAAAAGCAGACCGGGCAGCACGGTTTGCCAGCTGCCCCCTACTGCGTTGGCCCGACGCGTCTCCAGCGAGGGAGGCGTCGGTGAAAAACGTGACGTGTGACAGCCCACTGCCCATGGGGACCCCCCTGGTGAGGACCCCAGGCCCTCCCCAGGGGCGAGGTCCCCCAGTACTGACACGGGAACCTTAGCCGCTTCCACTTGCCTCTCACCGGGTCTATTTCCATACTGGAAAACCCACCTCCGTAACCTTCTCCTGGGGTGAAGAGGAGGCCAAGAGGGACCACGGAATGAGCAGATGCCATCATACCGAGCAGGCGTATCACGGACAGCGCCGTAACCGTCCTAGGACGGAACCTCCCGAGCGTGTCGACAACACGCTCTGAGAGGGATGCCCATAGCACTCCAACCGTTGACTGGGAAGAGGAGTACTCTACTTCCAGTCTACAGCAAACCCCAGGCTGGTAGGAACCTGCCTGGTACGAGACCTGACGATCCACCTTGACCGCCAAGGACCAGAACGTCGTCAGGGCAGAATACACTTCGTAACCCCTGACGACGCAGAGGCCCCAGTGCGGCCTCCATGCACTTGGTGAAGATGCGGGGAGCCAGAGAAAACCGAACGGCAGCCTCTGGTACTCATACGCTAACCCTGCAAAGGAAGCGTAGGTAAGCCTTAGGATGGAAGATCGGAGATGCGAATACGCATCCTACAGGTCTATGGAGGAGAACCAGACCCCCACCTGACAGTGTTCAACAGGTAGGAGACGATCCAAAAAATGCTGAACCTTCCCATGGGACAGGTCCAGCATGGGTCTGACACCCCCCCTCCCGATTTCTCAGGCACCAGAGAACACCGGGAGGAAAACGCCACGACGATGGCGTGCTTCGTCCACAGAGATTGGATCTCGTTGACCAGAGCTGTCACTGCTGGTGACCCTGACAATAGGGTCTGTACCAAACCCGAAAACGGGTGGGGTTGTGTAAATACAAGTCCCCGCCTCAGCGTTCTCTCCATCCACCTCAACATATGGTACTGCCGTAGCCCTATGTGATGACACTCCCAACGCACCCGCCGCCATGTGGCGCAGGTCCGCCAGGAACTGTAGATAGGCGGCCCGGTCCCACCCGCTGTGCGTAGCCAACCCTGGACCCGTGCGAGCAGAGCGTTCCGTGGAGTCGGGTAGGAACCTGACACTACCCACGAGGCAATCGCACCCAAGGGGGGACCCCGACAGAAAGGGACGGTTTGATACGGGGGAAGCTGACATCAATCTAGGTGACAAGAGCCCCCCCACTGAACACCCCTCCAGAACATGCTGAGGAGTTGTTCTGCAGCCGGACATGCAAGGCGTGAGGACCCCATGGGTTCCTACACACCGTAGCCCTGCAGTGATATTACTACCACCTAAATCACGCGCACCTCTTCTTTTCAGACCACTGCCGATCTCGCGGGAGTGGGAGGCACCAACATGATACCTGGCCTGGCGAAGGCGAGGTCGGGGAAGCCCGCACTGTGTGCCTCAAAAAGGTTTCGAGCCCCCCTGCTGACAACACTTATAGTTGACAGACGTAACACCAGGCTCAACCAACACAGCTTATGGTGTGGGAGCCGCTTGACAGCACAACATTCTCACGGACAGACCCAGGCTCAGCCATCACCTGGGTGTCAGCCCCTGTCCCCATGAGAAGCAAAAAGTGGGGCCGCACGCGCTTCAACGAAGGCACGCGGCCCGCAGCCAAAGGAAACAATCAGAGCCCCTTTTTCCGCTGGTGTTGGGGGAGGGAGTGATCGGAGAGCGGGCTGCTCACGGCAGGACGTCGACGGCTTGTATATTCCAAGCCGAGCTCATCCAACATGGCCGATCCCTCGGCCGCCAAGGCTGTCGGCCTTGTGGACACCTGTCGATTCAACGCCCAGGATACCTCTGGCGGGGGAAAACATGGCCGCCTGTCGAGGGCCTCGTCATTGCCGCTGACGAGGCTGTGCTCTCTCTTCTTCTGGCTGCGCGGTGTGAGGCGGTGTGGGGCCTAGGACAATACCACCCGCGCTCCAGCGGAAGACCAAGATCCTCTGCGGAGAGGGGAGCCCTGAGCGGTTATAGCTTGCGGCTAGGTCAAAGCTAATAACGTCAACAACCTCGCGCGATGTGTCGACGTCGGCTGGCCCTCAAGGCCCCGCCACCAGACACCATTTTTGATAGAAAAAAACAGCAATTCGAAAC
>NC_140183.1:13844991-13862491 GCF_963971535.1 Notolepis coatsorum | reverse complement strand
AAGCCGGTGGGTGGTAATCTGGTCGTTGTAAACAGCGACTCCTACAGGTCGTCAGGGCGCCTGCACAGCGAGGAAGGGAGATGGTGAGGGTAGTGTGAGCCTCCCACACGTTACACCTCACCAATGAGAGTCCGCACTGGCAGGTGAAAAGAAGTGGCTGGCTGACTGCATGTATCGGAGGGGACATGTGATAGTATCTATCAACCCGCCCTAGACCGACCAGTGGGGGGCACATGCGAGCAACGACCAGGAAGGGGAGGGGGGAATTGGCATGCCGACTAAATTGGGATGGGAGGGGGAAAAAAAGAGGTTATGTGACTCCTTGCACAAGGCGTGCGTAACTGCGTACATACACGGGGTGACAGCATACTGGAGGTTAGAGGCACAGGCTTGTGACTGGAAGGTCGTTGGTTTAAATCTCCAGGGATAATGTGGTTGAGGAGGAAGTGGACGAGTGTAAAGTAACTGACCCAAGCCCTAGTAGACTGTCAGGGGTCACGTTAGGTGTGACCTCCAGACCAGATGACCTTTAGGCACCAGTCACACACACAGCATCTGTATCCACTCATTCTGCAGGTACTTATATAATCAGTATGCTGGTAGTATAAAGGTTACGAAAGTATTGTATAGATATGCATAATGCATGCAAAGGTATCTGGAAACACAAGGTTATATGTACACAAATGTGTCAAAACTTTGTGAATCATACTTTGAGAGAACCCTCCAATCCGTGATGTCACTGGGATCTTGGGCTGCTCCATATGGGCTCTGACTTCATGAAATGATAAGATGTTTGTGTGCGCTCCTACACCCACATTAGGTTTATATTATAGCATTGCTAGAAGGTCTGAACCAGAAATTGTCTCACAAAGTCAGAGTCCCATGCATTTGTCTATGGAGCAGCCTCAGATTTTACACGCCAGTGATCGATTACCGATTGGAGGCTTTTCTCTTCGATTTCTACTGACTGAACTGTCCTGGGACACAGGAAGAACATACTGACTGAACTGTCCTGGGACACAGGAAGAACATACTGACTGAACTGTCCTGGGGCACAGGAAGAACATACTGACTGAACTGTCCTGGGACACAGGAAGAACATAGTGACTGAACTGTCCTGAGACACAGGAAGAACATACTGACTGAACTGTCCTGAGACACAGGAAGAACATACTGACTGAACTGTCCTGGGACACAGGAAGAACATACTGACTGAACTGTCCTGGGACACAGGAAGAACATAGTGACTGAACTGTCCTGGGACACAGGAAGAACATACTGACTGAACTGTCCTGAGACACAGGAAGAACATACTGACTGAACGGTCCTGGGGCACAGGAAGAACATACTTGAACTGTCCTGAGACACAGGAAGAACATACTGACTGAACTGTCCTGGGGCACACGAAGAACATACTGACTGAACTGTCCTGGGGCACACGAAGAACATACTGACTGAACGGTCCTGGGGCACAGGAAGAACATACTGACTGAACTGTCCTGAGACACAGGAAGAACATACTGACTGAACTGTCCTGGGGCACACGAAGAACATACTGACTGAACTGTCCTGGGGCACACGAAGAACATACTGACTGAACTGTCCTGGGGCACAGGAAGAAGATACTGACTGAACTGTCCTGGGGCACAGGAAGAACATACTGACTGAACGGTCCTGGGGCACAGGAAGAACATACTGACTGAACTGTCCTGGGGCACAGGAAGAACATACTGACTGAACTGTCCTGGGGCACACGAAGAACATACTGACTGAACTGTCCTGGGGCACAGGAAGAAGATACTGACTGAACTGTCCTGGGGCACATGAAGAAGATACTGACTGAACTGTCCTGGGGCACAGGAAGAACATACTGACTGAACTGTCCTGGGGCACAGGAAGAACATACTGACTGAACTGTCCTGGGGCACAGGAAGAACATACTGACTGAACTGTCCTGGGGCACACAAAGAACATACTGACTGAACTGTCCTGGGGCACAGGAAGAAGATACTGACTGAACTGTCCTGGGGCACACGAAGAACATGTGTGAATTATCTAAAGAACATCAGATGGATGCTAAAAGATATACACATGGCTGAAGAGCAACAACCTCTTATCTGCATAAAAAAAGTGGGGGAAACCTCTTATCTGCACTTTGTGTGGCACTAACACCTGGTTGGTATTGTTAAGACATAATATAGTCCAAGAACAGTGTATTGTATTGGGTATCCTTAAGAAATAGCATTCGGCAAGAACGTTTTTCTCAAATTAGTGAATTTTTCAGATAGGAGGTTTTGTGTGAATTCTTAAAATGGGTGGTATTCCCTTTTGACTTATGAATTATACAAACAATAGAAGGAGTCGACATTCATGAGTCAAGAATATAGAGATAAAGAAATAAAGACCCAACTTGGGGGAAAGATGACACATGAGGTATAACAGCGCTAGGACCTCAGAAATTTTTTTCTGTTTCTGTCTCTCTGATAAACGAGTTGCTGATAACTTGAGCATCACCTTGAAGAAACCATTTCACACTTCTGAAGCAATCCTCGCTTGGGCTGGAATTCCTGTTTCAATTTAGCCATGAGTTCACAAGATCATTTCCAAGCACCAGGCAGCCTGGCCAGGTCAAAGGTCACAGATGTGGCTATAGATTCCCCTCTGGGCCAACAGTTAGCAGCTATGTATATCATGGATCCTTCCCAATATGGATATTTCCCTCCTGCTCAGTTGTAAATCACGTCTCATAACCGCAGTACTCCCCGTGAAGAAGGTAAATTAACATCTCTCCTCCACGAGTCATCGTGGGTCATAACCCGTTTCGGAGAGAGCCACCGCAATGCCCCATTACGGGAGATGTTTGACATTTCTGGAGTGGGAGACTGGCAGGGAGGGAGGGAGAGAGAGAGAGTCTTCGGGATGCCTGCTTTGTATCCAGCGTGGTCACGGGTCAATTTAGGGTAAATTCCATTTCAGTTTAGTCTGTTCAGAAAGTAAAGAGAGGCTCCAGGCTGATGCCCTCCTCCCGTAGGAGGAGAGGAGTGACTAGAAACAAACCCTTGAAGACAAGCGACCAAACATGTCTCGGGTGGAGACGTCCGAGGGGACACTGTACATGTTTGCTTATTGAATTTACGGTTTCGAAAACAAAGCTGTGGTCGGGGGCAGAGAGGGTTTTGAAATAAACATGTCGGGGGGTGAGTTGTGATTATGCCATTTGCTTAGAAAAGCAGACCCGACCCTCGGCCTTGAGGTGGACGGAGTGGGCTGTAGTTCCTCACCACCAAGACACATTAGTGAAAGTAGGCGCGACGAGTCAAGCGACGTGTTTCACCCTAAAGGCCCGGTCCGTAGTCCGAGCGTAAACAAAAGGGAGTTCCCTCGGCGGCCGGAGAAGCCAAAACATGGGATTGGAAAGAATTAGTCACTCTTTTGAGTTAATGGCCTGAGCCGGTGATACGAGGACAGGACCGCATGTAACCGATCTGGGAGTTTGTACGTGACCTACGAGGCTGTAAAACCGTGTGTTTACATTGGTCCATGTTTGTAAACATTGAAGTGAAGAAGAAGGACGGATGACTCACAGGAACAGATTATGCTCCGTCTGTGAGTGAAAGCGTTAAAGAAAGGGAGTGGACCCACCCACCTGTCCAGTAATGTGCATCTCGGGTCTGTTGCCGCCCTGGTGCCTTTTCACGTGAAAATGTGGTAGGTCTCTGACATCAAGGCCACCTAATCATCCCTTAATTGGCTGATATCAATCCCTGTCTCCTGAGCCGTTCAGCCATTGTGTAGTGTGATGTGTGCCGGGTGCCAGTGTATGGTAGCCATTGAGCCTGCGTAGCCCCAAGGTTGGGTGCTACCAGTGGTGGTGAAGGAGGCAATTTCCACCCTACATTGTAAAGCGCTTTGAGTGTCAAGAAAAGCACTATATAAATGCAATTCATTATTATTATTATTATTATTATTATTATTATTATGGAAGCCTTTATTTCCAAGACAGATTTCCCTCTAGGGACAAATAAAGTTGTCTTGAAATGTAAAATCTTGGAAATTTAAATGGTAAAAGTGAATCCCGGAATTGGGTCTTTGGGAAAAGAAACTAATAATAATAATAATAATAATAATAATAATAATAATAATAATAATAATAATAATAATAATAATAATAATAATAATAATAATAATAATAATAATAATAATAATAATAATAATAATAATAATAATAATAATAATAATAATAATAATAATAATAATAATAATAATAATAATAATAATAATAATAATAATAATAATAATAATAATAATAATAATAATAATAATAATAATAATAATAATAATAATAATAATAATAATAATAATAATAATAATAATAATAATAATAATAATAATAATAATAATAAAAAAATAAAGAATATTCTAAACACGGGTCTCTCGTTCATTAATGTATAAACAATGAATGTATCCCATCTGGCACAGTGGCGCAGCGGTAGTGCTCAATCCTGCCAACCCAGCGACCGGTGTTCGAATCCCCGTGTTTCCAATATAATTTTTTGGAATATAATATTAATGATTATACGCCAAAGTAGCCTAGTTGTAAGTTAAAATATTATAAATCTACATGCATTGAGGATGTCATTCTTTATATAGCTCTCAACGTGCACCAAATTGAATTATTCCTACATCGCAAAAAGAAGGAAAAGACCGGGTTTCGAACCCCGGTCGTCTGCGTGAAAGTCAAAAGAAGAACCCGTTAGACCACAGTGGAGATTAGAAAAAGATCGACCATACATCAATCAATGGGAAGAGAGCCGTATCGTTATTCTGTATAACAGTTCAACTAATTATTTTCGCTAGCAAGATCTCATTTGATTATTCAATCCAGCAGGCAAGTTTAAAGAAATATAATCTGATTGATTGAGGTAATGAGGGACTTAAAATTAGCCTATAGATAACGCATTTAACTTGTCGGCGAGGCGATTGAGCCGTACTGCAATATGTTACTAAAGTTTTAAATCAATTAATCAATCAATGCCGCTAGAGAATCAGGATCTCTGCTCTCGACACTTGCTGCCTTCTCGGCTGAGGCGGGCACGCGCACTTATCCTGGGTCTCAAGTCTGGCTTGAGTTAACGAGACTGAATCCACCTTCGAGGAACAGGAAAATCCCGGCTTCAAACATCGGGTTAACTGAATCTGGATAATGACATCTTGATCGACTTAGTTGAACCAGGTACGGGGAACGGGGCCCTGCTCAGAGGTCATTAATCGGCATGCATGCAATGCATGTATGCGATTCGTCTCTGCGATTAACCCATCCCGTCGTCCTTCCCCCCCAAGGGCAGCCGGGAGCAGACAGGCGTCAACGTGAGCCGCGCCAGGGGACCAATCCAAGTGCTCCTGTCCGTCTTCGTCAAGGACGCCACAGCGTTAGCGATCTTGTTGTTGTGCATGTTTTTCCATTGGGTTTATCTTATCGGGGGGGAAACCCTTGCGAGCACGGGGAGAACATGCAAACTCCACACAGAAAGGCCTGGGAGATACCCCACCTGGGTACCTGGCATCATGGAAACCTGGTCCCCAAGCGGGAATCGAAACATGGACCTTCTTGCTGTGAGGCGACAGTGTTTAACCACTACACCACCGTGCCGCTTTGAGTGTCAAGAAAAGCACTATATAAATGCAATTCATTATTATTATTCTTATTATTATTATTATGGAATGGGAACATCCTGCATTCCCGACATCTGGCAAGGACGACTTCTCAGGGACGACCCAAATATGATGCAGCTGTGGGAATCAACTACTGTACAATAACAGTAATAGTGTTGAAAACCATTCCAGACCCTGCAGTCATATCTAGTCGTACAGAACAGAGGAGAGCGGTAGAGCGGCTAATTAGGTAGAGCGGTCGTCTGGTCAGCGGAAGGTTCCCGGTTTGAATGGTCGCATCCGCCATTGGTGTGTGAGTGAATGGGTGAATGTGAGGTAGGGATGTCCGATATTATCGGCCTACCGATATTATCGGCCGATATCGGCATTAAAATGTGATATCGGAAAATAGCGGTATCGGTTTAAAATAAAATTTCAAAAAGTTTATTTTTTTTTATTTTTTATTTCTATAACCTTTATTTACCCAGGCAAGCAAGTAAGAACACATTCAGATTTTATTTATTGTCAAAAGTATGCATAATGTTGTGTTAATTCCACAACAAGAGATATGTAATGTTAATTACCTGAAATTATAAAATTTTTTGGGGGGGGGGGGGGGGAACCCTGCATAATCGGTATCGGTTGATATCGGTATCGGAAATTAAGAGTTGGACAATATCGGTATATCGGTATCGGTAAAAAAGCCAATATCGAGCATCCCTAATGTGAGGCACAACTTGTAAAGACCTTTGGATAGAAGAGTTCTATGAATGCATTTGGAGATCCAGGGGGCCCCCAGAACAATGGGGGATAGTTTGATTTCACTAGTTCATTCTCAACAGAACATTGGGAGAATATTGCCCCATGAGAAAACATGTTGTGAGAGTATCTGCTCTGATCATAATGTTTCACTCTGTGTTCTCAGTCTAGAGACAGTCATGGCATTCTGACCTCAAACCTCGAACAACAAAGCTCTTCTCAGATGGGGGTCCCAGAGACGTAATCCCATCATTTACTTTTTACATTTTTGCATTTAGTTATGTAGCTGACGCTTTTATCCAAAGCGATTTACAAATTGCTAAGGGTCAGTGGCATTGTTTGACAAATAGTGTTGAACTTGAGTGCTAGGGGTATAGACATATTGGCATAGTAGGTAGTATTATACATATTGTATCATAGTACATAGTAGATAGTAGTATAGACATAGTAGCAAAGTACATAAAAGTAAAATCTTAGGTGGCTGGGTGGCGCAGCGGACATTGCGCTCGTCACCAACGCAAGAGACACCGGGTTCGACTCCGGCTGTCGGCGTTGCCTCCGGCTTGGGCCGGCCGTCATACTAACTCAATTGGCGGAGTTAGCGGGTGGAAGTCAATGGGTGGTAATCTGGACATTGTGGACAGCGACTCCTACTGGTCGGTTGGGGGACGCCTGCACAGCAGAGACAGGAAAATGGCGGGGGTAGTGTGAACCTCCCACACGTTACACCTCGCCAATGAGAGTCCGCGCTGGCAGGTGAAAAGATGTGACCGGCTGCCTCCACATGTATCGGAGGGGACACGTGATGCAAGGCTTCTATCCTCCCTACAACCGACCAGTGGGGGGCATATGCGAGCAACGTTCAAGACAGGGGAGGGGAGAATTGGCACAGCTAAATTGGGATGGGAGAAAAAATAGAAAAAAATTGAGAAAAAAAAAGTAAAATTTTTATTTTTATTTTTATATATATTGTTTGAAGAGGTGTGTTTTTAGATGATGGTGGAAAATTGGGCCGGTTTCAGCTCTCCTGACTGTGGTGGGAAGTTCGTTCCACCATTGGACTGAGAATAGGCAGAATAGTTTTGACCCCCCAGGAGCTCGGATAGGAGTGGGTCTCACGCGGCCAGAAGATGCGGAGCGGAGGGGTCTTGAGGGTGTGTAGTTAGGAGATGTAGAGCAGAGTGGTCTTGAGGATGTGTAATTAGAAGATGTAGAGCGTAGGGGTCTTGAGGGTGTGTAGTTAGGAGATGTAGAGCGTAGGGGTCTTGAGGGTGTGTAGTTAGAAGATGTAGAGCAGAGGGGTCTTGAGGGTGTGTAGTTAGAAGATGTAGAGCATAGGGGTCTTGAGGGTGTGTAGTTAGAAGATGTAGAGCATAGGGGTCTTGAGGGTGTGTAGTTAGGAGATGTAGAGCAGAGTGGTCTTGAGGGTGTGTAGTTAGGAGATGTAGAGCAGAGTGGTCTTGAGGGTGTGTAATTAGAAGATGCGGAGCGGAGGGGTCTTGAGGGTGTGTAGTTAGGAGATGTAGAGCAGAGTGGTCTTGAGGGTGTGTAATTAGAAGATGTAGAGCGTAGGGGTCTTGAGGGTGTGTAGTTAGGAGATGTAGAGCGTAGGGGTCTTGAGGGTGTGTAGTTAGAAGATGTAGAGCAGAGGGGTCTTGAGGGTGTGTAGTTAGAAGATGTAGAGCATAGGGGTCTTGAGGGTGTGTAGTTAGAAGATGTAGAGCGGAGGGGTCTTGAGGATGTGTAGTTAGAAGATGTAGAGCGGAGGGGTCTTGAGGGTGTGTAGTTAGAAGATGTAGAGCGGAGGGGTCTTGAGGGTGTGTAATTAGAAGATGTAGAGCAGAGGGGTCTTGAGGGTGTGTAGTTAGAAGATGTAGAGCGGAGGGGTCTTGAGGGTGTGTAGTTAGAAGATGTAGAGCATAGGGGTCTTGAGGGTGTGTAGTTAGAAGATGTAGAGCGGAGGGGTCTTGAGGGTGTGTAGTTAGAAGATGTAGAGCATAGGGGTCTTGAGGGTGTGTAATTAGAAGATGTAGAGCGGAGGGGTCTTGAGGGTGTGTAGTTAGAAGATGTAGAGCGGAGGGGTCTTGAGGGTGTGTAGTTAGAAGATGTAGAGCAGAGGGGTCTTGAGGGTGTGTAGTTAGAAGATGCAGAGCGGAGGGGTCTTGAGGGTGTGTAGTTAGAAGATGTAGAGCGGAGGGGTCTTGAGGGTGTGTAGTTAGAAGATGTAGAGCGGAGGGGTCTTGAGGGTGTGTAGTTAGAAGATGTATAGCGGAGAGGTCTTGAGGGTGTGTAGTTAGAAGATGTAGAGCGGAGGGGTCTTGAGGGTGTGTAGTTAGAAGATGTAGAGCGGAGGGGTCTTGAGGGTGTGTAGTTAGAAGATGTAGAGCGGAGGGGTCTTGAGGGTGTGTAGTTAGAAGATGTAGAGCGGAGGGGTCTTGAGGGTGTGTAGTTAGAAGATGTAGAGCGGAGGGGTCTTGAGGGTGTGTAGTTAGAGAATGTAGAGCAGAGGGGTCTTGAGGGTGTGTAGTTAGAGAATGTAGAGCCGTGAGCCTGTTTCCATACCGACACTGCAGGTCTGCTCTGTAAAAACATGGCAGGGACTAATGGTTTGCTTCATGTTCACGGAGCAAACCACTGAAAAGCCCGAGCTTACAGATGAATCTTTTCAGAATCAGGTCCCTTCTGCCACTCCTATGTCACTCGGATGTCACTTTAGAACTAGCACTAGGTGTTAATTTTCTGCAGTAAACAAAGCGAGGGTACTTAACTTAAGTGCTTCCCCAGGGAGGGGGTTGGGGGCTACTGCCCTCAGACCCCCAAGATCATTTTTATATGGGCAGTCTGACTTGGGCTACTGTAACATATATTAGTGTTGCAATGCATGATAAATAAACAGTGAAAAAAGCTAAGAAATTGGATGGGGCTGGGACATTTGGGACGAATAAAAATGTAAGATGAAAATCTCCCCAGCCTGTGGCAGGCAGTGGAGGTGTGAAATCCAGAACAATAGGAGTCACAAAGTGGAGTGGTGGAGTAGTGGTAGAGTAAATGCTGGACTTCTAAGGGCTTCTACTGTATAGTCCGCTCAATGTTGCGTAGCTCAAGAGCACGGGATTCACACTGCCAAGGTTGCAGGTAGTTACAGACCATTGACCGGAGGTACGAGTGAGCCAGTCCCCTCCATGCACGGTATGTCAGGTCGAGTACCTTGAATCAGATTTGTGCGGCAAATGGGAGTTCCACACCCTAATGTCTACTAATTGGAGGGTCCTTGACACACAATAAAAGGTTGCAAACCACTTATTTGCACTTGAGGCCAAGAAGGTTCCAGACCCTTATATGTTGCAACTTATTTAATAGATGTGACTTTTCCCAGCTGGTTCAATGATCACAGTCCAAGGATGACCTGTGAACCTCTGGGTTCCTAGACCTGACCTTTTGCACTTTGACCGCTGAGCTCAGAGGTAATGGGGGCGATTATGTCCGCCCTCTCAACATGTCACAATCAAAGGAGATGCAGGACAATGGTTTATGTTTAACCCTTGTGTAGCGTTCACGTTTTCTGTTACTCACTCAATGTTCACGGGTCTGGTGGACCCACTTCATTATCGGGATTTTAAAACAATGAAGCCATAACAATTCATGCAAGAAATACTCAACAGATGTTAACTTTATCTCAATTACAAGTAATCTAGACAGCATATGGTTAATATTTGCCATTTACCTCTGCTAGATACAATATCAATACAATTATTATTATTATTATTATTATTATTATTATTATTATTATTATTATTATTATTATTATTATTATTATTATTATTATTATTATTATTATTATTATTATTATTATTATTATTATTATTATTATTATTATTATTATTATTATTATTATTATTATTATTATTATTATTATTATTATTATTATTATTTTATTATTATTATTATTATTATTATTATTATTATTATTATTATTATTATTATTATTATTATTATTATTATTATTATTATTATTATTATTATTATTATTATTATTATTATTATTATTATTATTATTATTATTATTGTTATTATTATTATTATTATTATTATTATTATTATTATTATTATTATTATTATTATTATTATTATTATTATTATTATTATTATTATTATTATTATTATTATTATTATTATAAATTATTAATGGAATAAATCATGTTTATCTTGACAAATATAAATGAAACAAGGTGAAGGCAGTGAGTGGTACACAGTGTATATAATATAAATGAAACAGGGTGGAGGCAGACATACAAATAGATAGATAGATAGATAGATAGATAGATAGATAGATAGATAGATAGATAGATAGATAGATAGATAGATAGATATAGATAGATAGATAGATAGATAGATAGATAGATAGATAGATAGATAGATAGATAGATAGATAGATAGATAGATAGATAGATAGATAGATAGATAGATAGATAGATAGATAGATAGATAGATAGATAGATAGATATATAGATAGATAGATAGATAGATAGATAGATAGATAGATAGATAGATAGATAGATAGATAGATAGATAGATAGATAGATAGATAGATAGATAGATAGATAGATAGATAGATAGATAGATAGATAGATAGATAGATAGATAGATAGATAGATAGATAGATAGATAGATAGATAGATAGATAGATAGATAGATAGATAGATAGATAGATAGAGAGATAGAGAGACAGACAGACAGACAGACAGACAGACAGACAGACAGACAGACAGACAGACAGACAGACAGACAGACAGACAGACAGACAGACAGACAGACAGACAGACAGACAGACAGACAGACAGACAGACAGACAGACAGACAGACAGACAGACAGACAGACAGACAGACAGACAGACAGACAGACAGACAGACAGACAGCACCACAAAGGCGTTCATTGTCAGTATGAGTTGCCTCAGTGGCACTAAACCTGCAACCTTGGCAGTGTGAATCCCGTGCTCTTGAGCTACGCAACATTGAGCGGACTGTAAGCTTGGGCTTTTCAGTGGTTTGCTCCGTGAACATGAAGCAAACTATTTGTTCCAGACCTGCAGTGTCGGTATGGAAACAGGCTCACGGCTCACAGTCGTACAATCGAAGAGGGGTGTTTTGGTGAATGACCTCATGGCTAAAATTTCATCACAGCCACGAGCCAAAGGCCAATATCTTTACGCACACCGTAAAACCTTTTATAGAGTAGCAAAAGCTCAATATGGTATTCAGAGATGGGGACTCGAGTCTGAGACTTGGACTTGAGTCACAGCTAAGCGCACAAAGATGCTTGACTTGGATTCGTCCTTAAAATACTTTAAATTCGACTGGGACTATTAATAAACTAAATGCAGGTCATAGCCACCCTCTCTGAGCCTGATAGAACATTAGAACTCATTACAACCATAAGAGTCATGAGACTTGACTTGGACTTATGACCAAAGACTAGAAACCTGAGCTGGATTTGCAAAGAAAATACTTGTGAGCATCTCACATTGTATTTCACTAGTCTACTGACAACAATAACATGGATTCATGGACTTTGTTTTTCTTTATTTTTTTTATTTTCTGTGTTGTGTTTGTAAGTTTGTCACTGTTACTGCTATGTCTTGTGTTTGTATGTTTTTCATTGTTACTGGTATGTCTTGTGTTTGTATGTTTGTCACTGATACTGGTATGTCTTGTGTTTGTATGTTTGTCACTGATACTGGTATGTCTTGTGTTTGTATGTTTGTCACTGATACTGGTATGTCTTGTGTTTGTATGTTTTTTATTGTTACTGGTATGGCTTGTGTTTGTTGTACTATTGCTATTGTTATTACTCATCATCAGAGCCTTTGTAGTAAGATGCATAATACAGACATACTCACTCCTCTATGCAGCTATTCTCTTTGTAGTAATACTCTTATCGTATCATATATTATCTTATCTTATCGTATCTTATCCTATCTTATCTTGTCCTGTTTGGTATTGTCTTATCTTATCTTTCTTGTTTTATTTTATGTGATCGTGTCTTGTCTTGTCTCATCTTATCTTTCTTGTCTTATCAAATATTATCTTATCCTACCTTTCTTGTCTTCTTTTATCGTCTTTCTTATCTTACCTTATCTTATCTTTCTTGTCTTATCTTTTGTTATCATGTCTTGTCTTGTCTTATCTTATCTTATAGTATCTTATCTTATCTGATCTTATTTTGTATTATCTTGTTGTGTCTTATCTTATCGTATCTTATCGTATCTTATCTTGTATTATCTTGTCGTGTCTTATCTTATCTTATTGTATCTTGTCGTATCTTGTCTTATCTTAACTTATCTTATGTTATCTTTTATCTTATCATATCTCGTCTTATCTTATGTTTTATCTTATCGTATCTTATCTTATATTATCGTACCTTGTCTTATCTTATCTTAACGCCCTACCCACAGCTGTAAAGGAATGTGAATCACTACCCACCTTCAAAACCTCTCTAAAAGAGTACCTACGGGAGACTGCAATCCGAAACTGGCCCCTGTAAATGTCCAAACTCAACCCCCTCCAATGTACAGTCCCCCCCCCCACCCACCCAACCACCTCCAATGTACAGTTTCAACCCCCCACCCCACCTACCCAACCTCCTCCAATGTACAGTTTCCTCCCCCTCAAATGTATATTCTCTTTTCTAAACAATTTTTGTATCACAAACAGTACTGTATATGTAGATCTGGTATGTCATAAATGTCTAGATGTAGCAGTACTGTCTATATGTGTGTCATGTATGTCATATATGTTACGATGAATTGAAAATGGGGGACCCTGATGTAAACAAGACGAAAGTCTTTCTCTGGTCTGCATCCCCTTAACAATTGTGTGTATTGAGCTGTACTGTATTGTACCCATTTTGCAATCTGTTAATAAGATTGTCAATAAAATCAATCAATCAATTCAATCAATCAATCAATCGTATCTTGTCTTATTGTTCTTCTCCTGGTATTCATGTTACAGCTCAACATGTAGAGAACATGAACCCTGTTTTCCACATCCTGTCAGTCATGATTTGCTGAGTGAGCCATTAAGAGCCTGTTTAAAAGCAGAGGTCCACACTGTGTTGAAATCACTCTGTACTGGGCTCTGTTAAGGAAGGACAGGACACACTCACTGAGAAACATTGCTTTATACTGAAAACTAGGGTAAGCCATTTTAAGTTTATTAGTGAATCTTAAAAGTGAGGAACCAGCTGACTTGATTAAAGGGGCGTGTTTAAAACGGCCATTTTGTTTTGTTAAGTGCCCCCATTAAGGGACTGTTTCCTGTTTACTAGTAGCATCTGATTTGCTGAGTGAGCCATTAAGAGCCTGCCCCGTTTAAAAGCAGAGGTCCACACTGTGTTGAAATCACTCTGTACTGGGCTCTGTTAAGGAAGGACAGGACACACTCACTGAGAAACATTGCTTTATACTGAAAACTAGGGTAAGCCATTTTAAGTTTATTAGTGAATCTTAAAAGTGAGGAACCAGCTGACTTGATTAAAGGGGCGTGTTTAAAACGGCCATTTTGTTTTGTTAAGTGCCCCCATTAAGGGACTGTTTCCTGTTTACTAGTAGCATCTGATTTGCTGAGTGAGCCATTAAGAGCCTGCCCCGTTTAAAAGCAGAGGTCCACACTGTGTTGAAATCACTCTGTACTGGGCTCTGTTAAGGAAGGACAGGACACACTCACTGAGAAACATTGCTTTATACTGAAAACTAGGGTAAGCCATTTTAAGTTTATTAGTGAATCTTAAAAGTGAGGAACCAGCTGACTTGATTAAAGGGGCGTGTTTAAAACGGCCATTTTGTTTTGTTAAGTGCCCCCATTAAGGGACTGTTTCCTGTTTACTAGTAGCATCTGATTTGCTGAGTGAGCCATTAAGAGCCTGCCCCGTTTAAAAGCAGAGGTCCACACTGTGTTGAAATCACTCTGTACTGGGCTCTGTTAAGGAAGGACAGGACACACTCACTGAGAAACATTGCTTTATACTGAAAACTAGGGTAAGCCATTTTAAGTTTATTAGTGAATCTTAAAAGTGAGGAACCAGCTGACTTGATTAAAGGGGCGTGTTTAAAACGGCCATTTTGTTTTGTTAAGTGCCCCCATTAAGGGCCAGGTGTTAAGACAGCACTAATTAGTGATAGTGATTTAAAGGCTTGCTGGTGTAGCGTCAGCGAAGCGTCGAGAAACGAAGAGGGACAAAGAGGAGGAGTTTTCCTGGAGTTCACCGCCGAGGGATCCACCGATCCACCCAGTGCTAAGTACACCATAATCCTATATTTCCCTCCCACACTGCTATTTCCCTACTTCCTCCCTGCCACTCTTGACAAGACAATGTGTCTCATACCTATATCCACAATCTGCTCCTCCAGAACTGACTCTACCCATCCACGCCAGTTTGCTAGCAACCCGGCTAATCTCTCCTACCCTCCTACAGCCACTAATACACCTGTCACAGTACGGGGAGGCTTATGGAATTGTCAATCAGCAGTCAAGAAAGCTGACTTCATTACTGCCTACGCCCATAGTCTAAATCTGCAGCTCCTGGCTCTAACTGAGACCTGGATAACCCCCAATAACTCATCAACACCTGCAGCATTATCTACAAACTATAACTTCACTCACACACCTCGACCTTCCAGACGGGGTGGAGGCACTGCCCTCATGACATCTCCTTCATGGGCTACAAACGTAACACCACTCCCAGAACTGTCACTCTCCTCTCTCGAATATCATGCAGTATCTGTCTCTAATCCTTTCAATCTCACCATTGTTACACTCTACCGCCCTCCAGGTACACTCGATCACTTCACAGATGAGCTGGACATGCTTCTTAGCTCCTTACCGGAAGATGGTACCCCTCTCCTTCTACTGGGCGACTTCAACCTGCCTGACTCATCTCAGTCAGTCATAGTAGTCTCCCTCCTACAATCGTTTGACCTGACTCCCACTGCCATGCCTCCCACCCACAAAGCAGGCAACTCCTTGGATCTCATATTTTCCCGTAACTCCAGCATCATTAACACCACGGTAACTCCCCTACATGTATCTGACCATTCCTTCATATCCTTCTCACTAACTCTCATGCTTAACCGAAAGGTCTTCACCCCAACTCAAACAGTCTCACTCAGACGCAACCTGCCCTCCCTATCCCCCTCCACCCTCTCCTCTGACATACTATCCGCTCTACCTTTGAGTGACACCTTCTCTGCTCTCTCCACAGAGCTGGCAACCTCCACCCTCCTTTCAGCCCTTGCAACCTCCTTCGACAAGCTCTGTCCCCTCGTTGAGAAACCTGCCCGCCGTTCCCCACCCAGTCCATGGCTGACAGATCCAGTGAGAGAACAAAGACAGGTCCTGAGAGCAGCTGAAAGGAAGTATAGAAAGTCACGCCTCACTGCTGACATCGACACATATCACAACCTCTTGTTAACATTCTCCAAAACCATCACTAATGCCAAAGCTTCTTTCTTCCACCATAGGATCGAGGCCTCTGCCAAGAATCTTCGCAAACTGCATGCTACCATGTCCTCCCTCCTCACTCCCCCCCCACCCCCCCCCCTCCCTCATCTTTCTCTGCCGAAGACTTTGCGATCTTCTTTGAGGAAAAAGTGGAGAACATCCGCAGCTCCTTCTCCCAACCCCCACCCATTCCAAATGCTGAATCGAGAACCTCATCCTTCACTCTGTCATCTTTCTCTCCCATTACAGAAGCAGAGACCCTGACACTGGTAACGTCAAACCGTCCGACTACTTGCCAGCTGGACCAGCTACCCTCCCCACTCCTCCAGACCATAGCACCAGACATCCTCCCATTCCTAACTGCAACCATCAACTCCTCACTCAACTCGGGGGTGGTCCCCACCTCCCTAAAACAAGCCAGAGTCACGCCGCTCATAAAAAAACCAACCCTGAACCCTACCGTCATAGGCAACTACCGTCCTGTCTCTCTTCTCTCCTTCCTTTCTAAAACACTTGAACGTGCTGTATCCAACCAACTTACTGCTTATCTCTTACAGAATGACCTCCTAGACCCTAATCAGTCAGGCTTCAGGACTGGTCACTCCACAGAGACAGCCCTCATTGCGGTCACAGAGGCACTTCACTTAGCAAAAGCGAAAGGCCTCTCCTCTGTCCTGATTCTCCTAGATCTATCTGCAGCCTTCGACACAGTCAACCACCAGATCCTCCTTGCGGCCCTCGCAGGAATGGGAGTGGCTGGCTCTGCGCTGACATGGCTGTCATCATACCTCAATGACCGCTCCTACCAAGTGTCATGGAGAGGGACCCTGTCAGCCACCCGCCCCCTGCGGACGGGTGTCCCCCAGGGCTCGGTTTTAGGACCCCTTCTCTTCTCCCTCTACACTAAATCACTGGGTAACATTATCACGTCTCATGGCTTCTCCTACCATTGTTATGCCGACGATACTCAACTCTTCCTCTCCTTCCCTCCCTCAGATATCCACGTCTCTGAGCGGATCTCGGCCTGTCTGTCCGACATCTCAGCCTGGATGACGTCCAACCACCTCAAACTGAACCTAAGCAAAACAGAATTGCTCCACCTGCCGGCCAAATCCTCCCCCCTAACCGACCTTTCAATCACAGTCGAGAATGCAGCTGTGACTGCGTCCCCGACCGCCAAGAACCTTGGTGTTGTCCTCGACGACCAGTTGAACTTCTCTGCTCACATCGCAGCGACGACCAGAACCTGCCGATTCCTCCTGAGCAACGTCAGAAGGATACGCCCCTTCCTGACAAAAGAAGCCACCCAACTCCTCGTCCAATCAACAGTCATCTCCCGCCTCGACTACTGCAATGCACTGCTCGCTGGCCTCCCGGCCACTGCCACTAAGCCTCTTCAACTCATTCAGAACGCAGCGGCCCGCATGATCTCAAACCTACCGAAGTCGGCCCATGTCACCCCACTTCTTAGGGACCTGCACTGGCTCCCCATTGCTGCACGAATCCGCTTCAAGGCCCTCGACCTAGCATACCGTGCGGCAAAGGGAACCGCTCCCGCCTACCTCCGGTCAATGGTCTCTAACTACACACCCT
>NC_140183.1:13839991-13842491 GCF_963971535.1 Notolepis coatsorum | reverse complement strand
TGTGGACTAATCAATCAACCTCAACCTTTTCAAGAGATAATGTTTGGGAATGATCAGTGTTTGGGAGTTTACAGTGAATTGCTTTGCACTCTGGAAGCAGGGCTCGCTTCCATACCTCCCAGCATGCTTTGGGAGACTGTTAACTCCCAGCATGCTTTGAGTGATTGTTAACTCCAGCATTTCTCTGTTATTGTTCTTGTTGTTCATGCTCTGTTGGCCTAGTAGGAGTATCTAACCCGAAATAACTACTTATAGAGATTCTTCTAATTATGTGTACATGCTTTCGTTTGAGAATGTACTAGCTTGCATTAGGTGACATCCTCATTGGTGTTCCCAGTGAAAGACATGGCCCGCCTACCGCTCTGCTGTGAATGTTGAGTTGCTGAATCAAAGCGGGCTGTTATCTTAGAAGCGATGCCCAGTGTGTCATCTTTGAATGAAGTAACCATGGCTCACCACAAGATAAAAGAAATGCACGTCAGTATAGCACCAGGGTCAATGTTTGGATCAAGCTGCGGAAGCCACGGCTGATGTCATTCCCGTTACCGTGACGATGAGCCATGTGCAGAGTTGATGTGCATTAAAAGTCAATACTTCCCACACAAGGAGACGCCATGGAGAAACACGCTCGATTATATATTGTGTAAACAATCAAATAACCAAACATGCGATTTTTCACATTTCCTTGTTTGTGCAAAGCGGATGCTGTGTAACGACAACGTGTTACAGAGATCAAGCTGGAGGATCGTTGATTTAAGTTGATTTAGAGTTGAATTCGAGCGGTTTGTGAGTAATGCAGCGTGTCGTGCTTTCCCCACAATGCATCCCATGATCCAGTTAGCATTAGCGCTACGTTCTGCTGTGTTCCGATGAGTGTTACCCATACTGTACGACCCATACTGTACGACTCTGAACTCTGTTGTCTATACTCAACTTATACCCATACTGTACTGCTTCACTGTCTGCCCATCAGTGTTGTAGTCGAGTCACTAAATCTTGAGTCCGAGTCAAGTCTCGAGTCCCCAGTGTTCGAGGCCGAGTCTAAGTCCGAGTCACCAAAGACGAGCCCGAGTCGAGTCCGAGTCGAGTCCCCATTACCCTAGTCCGAGTCCGAGTCCAAGTCATCAATGTTGAGTCCACTCCACTCTGGCAGTCAAAGAGCTGACATACAAACAAAAGAAGGTCTACATTAAACATAAATGACACAGCGGTCGCCGTTTCAAAGGGAGTTTGTTTACTTTGTGAGACAATAGCCAAACAAATGCACTAGCCATCAATACCTTATGCCAAATGATTAGGGCTTATTACAAAAAAATAACAAAAGATAACTGTATTTATCAATTAACAAGTCCGAGTCCTTGTCCACACCTTCCGAGTCCGAATGCAGTCAATGCTCGAGTCCAAGTCCGAGTCATCGGTGCTCAAGTCCAAGTCCGAGTCACGAGTCCTGGAATCGAGTACTACAACAGTGCTGAATTTACACTGCATATTTACACTTATATATTTATATTACTGCATACATATATACCTGCATATAACCATTCATATACTTGCTTGTACACCTGCACATAACCCTTAGCTCTGTATGATAGCATGTACTTTAATGCTATATATACCATATATATATATTTATTCCCACGCATATATACCTATCCTTACCTGTCTGTACTTACCTGCACATAGTCCCTTATTATATCTATATCTGTACATATCCTACTCTTACTAGTTACACTGCTGGCACTACTACTGCAGTAGTAGTAGTTATACTGTCTCTATTTATATAATCTGTGCATACATCTGATTAGCACTACACTCAGTAGTACTAATTTGTATATGTTGTACCCAGTTGAATCACCTGTACATTGTATATACCACTTACTGTTACATTTGCACTCTTTTTGGATGCCAAACCTCTTTTTGTTGTACTGTACTTGTGCTGAATGATGACAATGCATTTTAAACTAATCTAATCTAATCTAAATTGACAATAAAAAGACGCATTTAAAGAGTGTTGTCGTAGCGATGGAGGCGTCTCGTCCGCGCCCCGTCACATCTTGGCTCCCGTGTTCATGTTTTGCGTCAGTTTAGTTTTCCGCATTTTGGTTGACACGTCGTTTATTTCAGGGGCCACTAATGAGGAACGATCGCATGTGTTTACAAAGTGTATAAACAAATATTTAACCGATACTTAAAAGGCGGATTTTGAGTGGGATGGATGATCCCTCACTGGATCCCTTCTGGGACGACTTCCCTGCACTGTGTCGCCCGGCCTGAGAGTCAGCGGTGGTGATAAATGGGCCGCGCCGCCTAACATATAGCTCTTAGTCAGCTCCCAGCTACTTCATCACGACCTAGCAGCGTTGCTTTACAGCGTGAACACTTCTCTTCATTATTCCATCGTCTGCATAGTGTGGAAGTATGGCGTGAATGTGGGTCAGGCCTCCGAGGCTGTGATGATGGAACGCATGGTCAGGCCTGCCTCAGGTGGTTGCCCCGAGGT
>NC_140183.1:13825604-13839791 GCF_963971535.1 Notolepis coatsorum | reverse complement strand
CACCTTGGCCCTGCGCCGCAGCTCGTGCACGCTTTCACGTATTTGCATACCAAAACCGCCCCGACCAACCAAATATGGTCAGGCCCTCCCCTTCAAATACCATGAGGGAATCCCTGTGCGTGGAATGTTGGAGGATGGCAAAGCGAACGAAAAAGAGAAACTACACAGACACCGAGGTGGAGGTCCTCGTAACGGAGGTGGATAAATAAAAGGCGGATTTGTAAACGGTGATGTCAGATATCAACGGCTCCCTAAGACCATTGCTGCAATTCTGCCTGGACAGCTCAAAATACTAATAAAGACCGTTCGTTGACCACTGTTTGGCGTTGGTTGTGTTGTGTGTCATTATAACCGTGCTGTACAATATGAATGCCTTTATTAGTTGTGTTCGATTGGCTATATGATTTTTAGAGGCATCTATTTTGTTGTCGGCTAATAAAGACCGCGCTGGAATATGACTGCCTTTTCCCGTGTTGTTTGATTAATACCCACGGATTAAAGTTCTCCTCAATTCTATTCCAAATCGCGATGGATCTCCCGTCAATTTTCTACCTGCTGCATGATTTCTAGAGGCATACTACTACAATCTATTTTGATGTCAGTATTGGGTAGCCTATATAAACAATATAATACGAGAGCATATACAAGAACAATGAATCTCACTGCATGTATGATGTATCCTGCCTTTCAATACATGAACTTGAATTCCATCATATAGTCTGTCCACTATCTGCATGGTGTCATTGCAATGCGTTTTCTATTCTTTCTTGTACAGTAAAAAGGGGGAAGAACACTATATTCATATGACTTATTCTGCTTACAGCTTCGAAATTCCACTTGTTTCGTTTAACGTAAAGCCTTTTAAATATAATCAAAACGTTCCCGTGTTTCGGCGGTCTGTGCGCAAAATAATAACGAGTTGAGCTTTATGATTTATGATGAATTGAAAATGGGGGACCCTGATGTAAACAGGACGAAAGTTGGTCTGCATCCCCAATTAACAATTGTATGTACTGAGCTGTACTGTACTGTACCCATTCTGCAATCTGTTAATAAACTTTTCAATCAATCAATCAATCAATCAAGCTACGCGGAGCGCAGTCAGTCAGTAGCCTACACCCCGTATATTCCGATAACGCTATATAAACCATGAATGAATGAATGAATGAGAACTTTATTAACAGATTGCAGAATGGGTACAGTACAGTACAGCTCAATACATACAATTGTTAAGGGGATGCAGACCAGAGAAAGACTTTCGTCTTGTTTACATCAGGGTCCCCCATTTTCAATTCATCGTAACATATATGACATGCTGCATTCATTCTGAGAGAAAGATCTATTATTCCAAATGCTATTTATAGGGTTTTGACCATAATTACACTACTGTTGCTATTTTACAATGAACTATAATGAACTACGGTTCATAGAACATCCAGTGTTATTATGCACAGAAGCTCATTTCCTTGTTGTAATAATATATTCTACCACTGGGCGCGAGGTACGCCAGGTCCGAAATGTGCGTAGATGTAAGCACGAAGTCAAGTTCAAGTTGAAGTTGATGAATCCCACTCTTTGCTTAGAAATGATCGTACGCACGGGTTACGCACAGATCTGTGCGTAGAACACGTTGATGCATGAGGGCCTGGCGCTTAAATAGTCATATATATATAAAGCAGTGGTGATGACTGTGTACATGTGAATGCATGTATGTGTACAGTGTGTGCGTGTATATGTGTGTGTGTGTGTGTGTGTGTGTGTGTGTGTGTGTGTGTGTGTGTGTGTGTGTGTGTGTGTGTGTGTGTGTGTGTGTGTGTGTGTGTGTGTGTGTGTGTGTGTGTGTGTGTGTGTGTGTGTGTGTGTGTGTGTGTGTGTGTGTGTGTGTGTGTGTGTGTGTGTGTGTGCGTGTGTTCCGGACACAGATGATAGCAGCCGAGTCAGACATCATGGCATGTTGGAAAATGTGAGGCGGTGTCCAGAAGAGAGGTGGTAGAGGGGGGAGGGGGCAGAGGAAGGTGCTTTCCTCTGAGAGGTCAAAGGTCACTTCTACCCATTACTCCTATCTCTAGTCTGCCTCGTCTGTCTGTCTGTATTCACCTCCTCCCGCCAGCGTCCTGCTCATCATCCTCATCCTCCTTTTCCTCCTCTCCCTCCTCCTCCTCCTCCTCCTCTCCCTACTCTCCCTCCTCCTCCTCTTCCTCCTCTCCCTCCTCCTCCTCTTCCTCCTCCTGCTCCTCTTCCTCCTCCTCCTGCTCCTCTTCTTCCTCTCCCTCCTCTCCCTCATCTCCCTCCTCTCCCTCCTCCTCCTCTTCCTCCTCTCCCTCCTCCGGCTCAGGAGACAGGGATTGATATCAGACAATTAATTGTGGATCTATTGGGATGTTTCTTCTTGATCAATTCGTTGTGATTTCCTCCTCCTCCTCCACCTCCTCCTCCTCCTCCACCTTCTCCTCCGCCTCCTCCACCATCTTCCTCCACCTCCTCCTCCTCCACCTCCTCCACCTCCTCCTCCTCATCCACCTCCTCCTCTCCCCCGCCATCTTCCTCCACCTCCTCCTCCTCCCCGCCATCTTCCTCCACCTCCTCCTCCTCCACCTCCTCCTCATCATCCACCTCCTCCTCCTCCCCGCCATCTTCCTCCACCTCCTCCTCATCCACCTCCTCCTCCTCCTCCTCCACCTCCTCCTCCTCCCCACCATCTTCCTCCACCTCCTCATCCTCCTCCACCTCCTCCTCCACCTCCTCCTACACCCCACCATCTTCCTCCACCTCATCCTCCTCCACCTCCTCCTCCACCTCCTCCTCCTCCCCACTATCTTCTTCCTTCACCTCCTCCTCCACCTCCTCCTCCTCCCCACTATCTTCCTCCACCTCCTCCTCCACCTCCTCCTCCTCCCCACTATCTTCCTCCTCCACCTCCTCCTCCTCCTCCTCCTCCTCCCCACTATCTTCCTCCACCTCATCCTCCTCCAGCTCCTCCTCCACCTCCTCCTCCCCGCCATCTTCCTCCACCTCCTCCTCCATCTCCTCCTCCACCTCCTCCTCCTCCACCTCCTCCTCCTCCTCCTCCTCCACCTCCTCCTCCTCCCCGCCTTCTTCCTCCTCCTCCTCCTCCTCCTCCTCCTCCTCCTCCTCCTCCTCCTCCTCCTCCTCCTCCTCCACCTCCTCCTCCTCCTCCTCCTCCTCATCCTTCTCCTCCTCCTCCTCCTCCTCTTCCACTGCTTCCCTCACTGTCCCGTCATCCAAACTTAAACGTTTTGGTGACCGGGCATTTTCACGAGCTGCACCCAGACTTTGGAACACCCTCCCTCAGACCATCAGAGACTCTCCCTCACTCTCCACCTTTAAATCCCGACTCAAAACCTACCTGTTCTCCCAAGCATACAACCTTCCCTACCCATAACCACCCTCCTCCAACCTACCACCTCCCTTTCCCCTTCCCTACTTTCTCTCCCTCTCCTGCCCCCCCCCCCCCTCCCCCCTCGGTTTCCTTACTTCCCTGACTGTTCCCCTACTGGACTCTGTATTTGTTACTTGTTACCTGTGGTGTTATGTCTTGCATATTCATACTGTTGCTTATTCCCTGTGGTTCTTTGTTTCTCTGTTCATTTGTCTTTGCTCATTGTCAGCGTCTTTGGGTTTTTGAAAAGCGCTTTATAAATAAAATTTATTATTATTATTATTATTTTCTCTGTTCATTTGTCTTTGCTCATTGTCAGCGTCTTTGGGTTTTTGAAAAGCGCTTTATAAATAAAATGTATTATTATTATTATTAGAGAACAAAACAAGCAGTAAATAGAGATGTATGCGCTCTGACTGTGTCACTGAAAGACGTTCTGTAAGTGTTTCCCTGCAGTGAGACACGTCTGAGACTTTAGGAGCTGTTTAATCTACAGCTTGTTATGACAGTTCCTCACTTGTTCCTATAGGCACGTCATCGTGTAACATTCATGTAACTTGTAAGTGCAGTTTTCAAACAGTTCGCACCGTGTCTGCTCACAACATCACAATGAAGGATCATAGTATCATGTATTGAATGAATGAACAGTCGATCTTTTGGTAATTTACCTGCCGAAGATACGTCATAGATCCCCATGTTGTCTGGAAGTAATTTTGTCTGTAGTCTTTTTCGTTCATTTAAGCTCTTAAGCCCGAGAGGTTCGGTGGTGGACCGCAAATTACATCACACCATAAATCCATCTCCACAGACTCTACAGACTCCACAGAATTAATGTTGCGTTTTAATTCTGTAGCAAAAAGACCCTAACCATGTCAAAACAGCAGTCAACGTGTATATTTTCAGCAATACGTTTGTTTACCAATAGTTAAAGTGTTAGTATAGTGTTATTAGTATAATATGAGTTATAGAAATCTAGTCGGAAACAGGCGAATATTGACACTAGGAAATGCGTGCGGCCATTCTGTTTGTAGTGCTATGAGGAGAGTAGACCCGGGGCTTTCGATGGGCTTTGGAATTTTGAAAAATGACACTACCCAGCTCATGCCAGCCCCTGTCAATCATCTGACTTCTGGATTTACTTTCTTATTTATCTTATTTTTCACAATTATCTCTCACAAACCTGAACATTATTGGCATACAGTTCTAGCTGCTCTACCTTTCTATGAACGTCTAGCAAAAAACAGCGTTGCAAACTGATGAAAAATGGCGAAGACATTTTCATTATAAACAAGTAACTGTACTTACAGTAGATTTCATTCACAGTGTTTGCTGCACGCCTGGTGATACTAAATCCAGATTGAACTCTGATTTGGCCCGATCCATAGATGTGCGATTTGGCTATAATAAGGTAATTTATAGGCCTGATATTCTATAATCATATTTCAAATTGCATGTGTCTGGGTGGCAGAATTCAGTACTGTATCTACAAAACCATCTGTTTAATCATCTTCCCTTTATTCATTTGCTGAGATTTTTGTACACATGATCTCAAGAAGGTGCTGAATAAACTCAGTGGCAATTTTCATGTCTGGTCAATTTGAGCATGGTGTTATTCACCGTCAAAGATGAAAAAAGAAAAGAAAATAGATATTCTCCTTTGGTTCATCACAATTTACTCAAGCCTAGTAACATACACAATATATGGACCTTGTAGAAGTGGAGCAATCTTCCATTTACTTAGGTATATATTTTAGGGAGATTTTTAGAAAATAGGGCTCGGGCTTAACAGGTTAAAAGTTTCTTCTAAGTTCATTCATTTGTCTTGTGGGAGAATCCTTTCAGGGTTGGTCTAAAACAGTGGTCACCAACCTTTTTAAGCCCAAGATCACTTTTTTTTTTTTTTGTGAAGGCAAGATCTACCTATTGAAGCGTTGAGAGAAAAAGACAGCCAAGATTGTACTTTAAACTAAATTACTTTTATTTGCCTGTATTCTAATTACATGCAATGCTTTGGTCCAACATTAAAACGTCAAAGTAGAACTATTATGTACTTTCTCAGTCAGTGCTAAGTGCAGTCATCTTATGCAGCATCACTTTTCACATCAAAACAAAAGTAGAACTGTAATGTGGACTTTCTCATATTATTAACATTGACAAACATATTTACAATTAGCATTTTATAAAGTAGAACTGTAATGTGTACTTTCTCAGTCAGTGCTAAGTGCAGCATCACTTTTCACATCAAAACAAAAGTAGAACTGTAATGCGGCACGGTGGTGTAGTGGTTAACACTGTCGCCTCACAGCAAGAAGGTCCAGGGTTCGATTCCCGCTTGGGGACCAGGTTTCCATGATGCCAGTTACCCAGGTGGGGTATCTCCCAGGCCTTTCTGTGTGGAGTTTGCATGTTCTCCCCGTGCTCGCAAGGGTTTCCCCCCGATAAGATAAACCCAATGGAAAAACATGCACAACAATAGATCGCTAACGCTGTGGCGTCCTTGACGAAGACGGACAGGAGCACTTGGATTGGTCCCCTGGCGCGGCTCACGTTGACGCCTGTCTGCTCCCGGCTGCCCTTGGGGGGGAAGGACGACGGGATGGGTTAATCGCAGATACGAATTGCATGCATGCATCGCATGTGTGCCGATTGATGACCTCTGAGCAGGTCCTAAATTATTATTATTATTATAATGTGTACTTTCTCAGTCAGTGCTAAGTACAGTCAGTGCTAAGTGCAGTCAGTGCTAAGTGCAGCATCATTTTCACATCAAAACAAAAGTAGAACTGTATGTGTACTTTCTCAGTCAGTGCTAAGTGCAGCATCACTTTTCACATCAAAACAAAAGTAGAACTGTAATGTGGACTCTCAGGGTAAGATATAAAAAAAAATTAAAAAAATTAAATCTTTTTAAATTTTTCATTTTTCATGGAAAGATCTACAGGGACAGTCTCAAAGATCGACCAGTCGATCAAGATCGACGGGTTGGTGACCACTGGTCTAAAACAATAGCTTGAATCTCACAGCTAGAGAGAATGTCCCCAGCTGTTACGTTCTGGTTCGCTGACTGCTGTCTGTGAACCACCCACCATTCTGTCATCTGTCACTTGGCTACTGTCACCTGTCTCCCTTGTCACTTAGTGCTGTCACTTAGTGTATGGGTCCTGATTGGCTGTCACAGGTGTGTGTGTGGAATGTTGGAATGTGGTCGCTACTTAACCCTTCTATCTTTTGTTTGCTCTTCGTCAGGTCTTCATTATAACGTTCGGAGATAACGTGGGCGGTTCCGGTTTCTGGACCCCATTAAGCTTCATTTATATATTCCCTCTTTCTTTCCTGCCACTCGGCAATGTATCCTAGTATTACTCTTTGTGTTCTTTACTATTAAATCGAACCTACTTAAGAGTACACCCTCTCCGTCTCCTTGATTGCATACCACAACTGGAACTCACCTACCTCCATCCTGACACCCAGCCTCCTCCCTAACCTCCACCCTTCTTTATCCACAAGAGAGCTGGATCCCTCACCTCCACCCTTCTTTATGCACAAGAGAGCCTCCTCCCTAACCTCCACCCTTCTTTATCCACAAGAGAGCTGGATCCCTAACCTCCACCCTTCTCTATCCACAAGAGAGCTGGATCCCTAACCTCCACCCTTCTCTATCCACAATAGAGCCTCCTCCCTAACCTCCACCCTTCTTTATCCACAAGAGAGCTGGATCCCTCACCTCCACCCTTCTTTATGCACAAGAGAGCCTCCTCCCTAACCTCCACCGTTCTTTATCCACAAGAGAGCTGGATCCCTAACCTCCACCGTTCTTTATCCACAAGAGAGCTGGATCCCTAACCTCCACCCTTCTTTATCCACAAGAAAGCTGGATCCCTAACCTCCACCTCAGTGTCTCCTAGCTGGCTCCCTAACCTCAGTGTCTCCTAGCTGGCTCCCTAACCTCCACCTCAGTGTCTCCTAGCTGGCTCCCTAACCTCCACCTCAGTGTCTCCTAGCTGGCTCCCTAACCCCCACCTCCATGTCTCCTAGCTGGCTCCCTAACCTCAGTGTCTCCTAGCTGGCTCCCTAACCTCAGTGTCTCCTAGCTGGCTCCCTAACCTCAGTGTCTCCTAGCTGGCTCCCTAACCTCCACCTCAGTGTCTCCTAGCTGGCTCCCTAACCTCCACCTCAGTGTCTCCTAGCTGGCTCCCTAACCTCAGTGTCTCCTAGCTGGCTCCCTAACCTCCACCTCAGTGTCTCCTAGCTGGCTCCCTTCCCTCCACCTCAGTGTCTCCTAGCTGGCTCCCTAACCTCACTGTCTCCTAGCTGGCTCCCTAACCTCACTGTCTCCTAGCTGGCTCCCTAACCTCACTGTCTCCTAGCTGGCTCCCTAACCTCAGTGTCTCCTAGCTGGCTCCCTAACCTCACTGTCTCCTAGCTGGCTCCCTAACCTCAGTGTCTCCTAGCTGGCTCCCTAACCTCAGTGTCTCCTAGCTGGCTCCCTAACCTCACTGTCTCCTAGCTGGCTCCCTAACCTCACTGTCTCCTAGCTGGCTCCCTAACCTCACTGTCTCCTAGCTGGCTCCCTAAGCTCACTGTCTCCTAGCTGGCTCCCTAACCCCCACCTCAGTGTCTCCTAGCTGGCTCCCTAACCTCAGTGTCTCCTAGCTGGCTCCCTAACCTCAGTGTCTCCTAGCTGGCTCCCTAACCTCACTGTCTCCTAGCTGGCTCCCTAACCTCAGTGTCTCCTAGCTGGCTCCCTAACCTCAGTGTCTCCTAGCTGGCTCCCTAACCTCCACCTCAGTGTCTCCTAGCTGGCTCCCTAACCTCACTGTCTCCTAGCTGGCTCCCTAACCTCACTGTCTCCTAGCTGGCTCCCTAACCTCAGTGTCTCCTAGCTGGCTCCCTAACCTCACTGTCTCCTAGCTGGCTCCCTAACCTCAGTGTCTCCTAGCTGGCTCCCTAACCTCAGTGTCTCCTAGCTGGCTCCCTAACCTCACTGTCTCCTAGCTGGCTCCCTAACCTCACTGTCTCCTAGCTGGCTCCCTAACCTCACTGTCTCCTAGCTGGCTCCCTAACCTCACTGTCTCCTAGCTGGCTCCCTAACCCCCACCTCAGTGTCTCCTAGCTGACTCCCTAACCTCAGTGTCTCCTAGCTGGCTCCCTAACCTCAGTGTCTCCTAGCTGGCTCCCTAACCTCACTGTCTCCTAGCTGGCTCCCTAACCTCAGTGTCTCCTAGCTGGCTCCCTAACCTCAGTGTCTCCTAGCTGGCTCCCTAACCTCCACCTCAGTGTCTCCTAGGTGGCTCCCTAACCTCCCCCTCAGTGTCTCCTAGCTGGCTCCCTAACCTCAGTGTCTCCTAGCTGGCTCCCTAACCTCAGTGTCTCCTAGCTGGCTCCCTAACCTCAGTGTCTCCTAGCTGGCTCCCTAACCTCCACCGCAGTGTCTCCTAGCTGGCTCCCTAACCTCCACCTCAGTGTCTCCTAGCTGGCTCCCTAACCTCAGTGTCTCCTAGCTGGCTCCCTAACCTCCCCCTCAGTGTCTCCTAGCTGGCTCTCTAACTTCAGTGTCTCCTAGCTGGCTCTCTAACTTCAGTGTCTCCTAGCTGGCTCTCTAACTTCAGTGTCTCCTAGCTGGCTCTCTAACTTCAGTGTCTCCTAGCTGGCTCTCTAACTTCAGTGTCTCCTAGCTGGCTCCCTAACTTCAGTGTCTCCTAGCTGGCTCTCTAACTTCAGTGTCTCCTAGCTGGCTCTCTAACTTCAGTGTCTCCTAGCTGGCTCTCTAACTTCAGTGTCTCCTAGCTGGCTCCCTAACCTCCCCATCAGTGTCTCCTAGCTGGCCAGGATGAGATAAACTCCTCTCAGCCAAAGCTCATCAAATCAAATCAAATCTAATTTATTTGTAAGGCCCGACAACACACGTTAATGTCCCCATGGGCCGGACAAGTCTTCTTTAACATTTGACATGACGACAATAACAACAACAAAGGCATGCACCAAACGCCTGCTGGATAAACTCCAGGAAAACATCAAATGGGCACGAATGGAGATTAAACCAAGCAAATCCTGCAGTATCTCCATTGTCAAAGGCAAGCTCGCCAATGAGAGGTTCCACATTAACAACGAGCCAATACCAACAGTTCTGGAAAAGCCTATCAAAAGCCTTGGCCGCTGGTATAGCGCAGAACTCAAAGACTCAAAGCAGGTGGAACAACTCAGGCAGGATACAATCAGTGGCCTCAAGCAGATCAACAGCACTGCTCTGCCTGGGAAGCTGAAGCTGTGGTGCTTTCAGTTTGGACTGCTGCCCCGTCTCATGTGGCCAATTGCCATCTATGAGGTCACTCTATCCCATGCCAATCGGCTGGAGAGACTGGTGAATGCACATGTGAGGAAGTGGCTTGGACTGCCGAGAGGCCTTAGCAGCATAGGCCTGTATGGCAACGGAGCCCTCTCCCTACCAATCTCAAGCCTGGTGGAGGAGTACAAATGTGCCAAATCAAGGCTGGAAATGACTCTCACAGAATCCCGGGATCCATTCGTCAGAGGTGCTGCTCCAACCCTAGCAACGGGGAGGAAATGGAAGCCATCTGCAGCAGTTGCAGTGGCAAAGACCGCCCTCAGACACCGGGATATAGTGGGGCATGTCCAACATGGCAGAGGGGGCCTTGGATTGGAAGCAACTACACCCACATGGCAAAAGGCTACTCCAACCGAACGGCGGCACATGGTGGTGGAGGAAGTGCGCCACCAGGAGGAAGCAGCCAGGTGTACCAAGGCAGTCTCCCAAGCCCAGCAAGGCCGGTGGATGAAGTGTGAGGGCGTGGAGAGGAGGAAGATCACGTGGAACGAACTGTGGAGCATGGAGTCTAATAGGCTAAGCTTCATCATCAGAGCCACATATGATGTCCTGCCCTCACCAACCAACCTACATCTCTGGTATGGAGAGGACCCAGCCTGTCTCCAGTGTGCAGCCCCAGCAACCCTCAAACACATCTTAGTGGGTTGCAAGACCAGTCTAACTCAAGGAAGATACACCTGGCGCCATAACCAGGTACTGAAGTGCTTGGCTGCCAAACTTGAGAACAAGAGAGTAACCACCAACGCCATGCCTCTAAATGCCCAAACTACCTTCCCACGGAAAACAACCTTCATCCGGGAAGGGGAGAAACGGCGGACCAAGCCGTCACCTCCGAACTCAGGCCCACTGAACGCATCCCGGGATTGGGAAATGCGGATAGACCTCAGCCAGAGGCTTACCTTCCCATCTGAAATTGCAGCGACCAACCTGCGCCCAGACCTGGTCCTCTGGTCCAAATCTTGCCGGCGTGTCTTCATCGTTGAGCTGACGGTCCCATGGGAGGAAGCCATCGATGAGGCATTCGAACGGAGGAGGCTGCGATATGCCAACTTAGCAGCTGAAGCAGAGGGGCGGGGCTGGAACGTGAAGGTGTGGCCAGTGGAGGTGGGCTGCAGAGGCTTTGTAGCCAGTTCCACCACAAGGCTCCTGGAGGAAGTAGGGATCAGAGGACAGGCCCAACAGAAGGCAATCAAAGAACTTGCCACTGCAGCAGAACGGGGCAGTCACTGGTTGTGGCTGAAACGTAGAGACGCATCATGGGCTGCTAAATGAACATGTGGTGCCACCGTGCAACACACACCCAGGCCTGATCAGCCTGTGGTGGGCCAACCTCGGCAGAGGGTGTATTGTGATAAATGGCCGAAACACCCAATGAGGTCGGGGAACACAACTGAAGATGTGTCGTACTGGTGGCGCCACGTGATCATTGCCAAATTCCACCCCACTCCAACCTCATACAATTGTTGTGCTGAATATTTAGGGATCTTTAACAACTAGTCCTATTAAGAATCCTAAACAAGTCAAGAAGAAACATCACAATAAGTCAAGAACAAAACAAAAACACATAAAGTCCAAACATTTAAAATAAATGCAAAATAAATGCACTCCCAGACATAAAGATAGAGCTGATAGCGGATCTATTTGAGGCAAAGGGGCGGCGCAGAGAGGGTCATCATCACGGGACGTCCAACACTCCGGTCATCACTACGAGACAGCCACTCACAGGGAGACAGGGAGACATCTAACCTATATGCACTTTGTTACCATGTGTGTCACTATTAAACCTATAGATCATGAAGATCCGTCTACGACCATCATTTCATGTGATTTTAAGTTCCTTGGTTATCGATGTTCTGAGGAAGAGACGTCACGTCGGTACGCTGGTAGTTAATCAAGATCACAAGATCACAACACAACATCAGAACACAAGATCACAACACAAGATCACAACATAAGATCACAACACAAGATCACAACACAAGATCACGACACAAGATCACAACACAAGATCACAACACAAGATCACAAAACAAGATCACAACACTAGATCACAACACTCCTTTAACACATTGGATGCCAGACCCGAGATAAGTCGGGTTAACTCGCCGAACGTTGGGCGCCAAACCCGAGAAAAGTCGGGTTTTCATCGTTATTTCTTTTATTCGATATTCCCCTTCATAATCCATCCATCCGGCCTGATGTTATCATTGGGAATGGGTCTGAGATCGCAAACGTCCAATACCGCCACCTAACGCCTTGCGGCCGGTATTGCACATCATTGGAAATCCTCTGGCTTGGGCTGTACGTCGGTCTAAAAAGTCCGGTCCGGGCTTTCCTTCTCGGGCATGAGTAACGTTTATAACACATGGATTGGGGAGACTAGACCACCGTGGATTCATGTGTTTTGGTGGATTATCTTGGCAACATGACCGACATCAATACTTGGAATGGCGATCAGATAATTGGAATATTATTTTTTCAGTACATCATAGACAAGGTAAGGGCTATATGCTATCAATCTTGCATTTATCCGATAATTCCTTCCCCGCAATCAGAGTGTGTCTGTAATGTACTGTGTAACGTATTCCGTTGGTGACGATCGAAACATAGAAACCCCCCCCACCCTTTCATGCATGCATAATGAAACATAATACCGATAATCTAGCGTTGATTTCGGATTGATTCTTGATCCAAGCGAGGAATGGCACGATTCCTAGTGAAATGCACTAAAACGCTGTTTAGCTGCGTTTCCTGGGATTACACAGAATTACTCTAAAACTATACTCATATTCACTACGGTATAAAACGGGAATGTATTGATAAAAAAATTATCTGTTTCTTGCATCTTGACCGGAAGAAACTCAATGATAATCGACCATATTATTAGATCCATAGCTATAATAATTAATATAGTTTTAGCACTGCAAACACCGGCATGTATCCCCATTCATTACAGCGCTGGCACCAGGCACGTGCACACATAGAGGCCAAGGGGTGCCTGAGCACCTGCCTTTTTGAGCCTCATCAAATTTTTAATTTTTTTTTTTTTTTTTTTATTGTTACACATATAGACTGCCCTTCCAACTGAAAAATGTCAGGATAGAATCAAAATATTAGGTAAAGAGAGAGAGATGCCCCATATTCCATTTGCATCCTCCTCAGCATGCCTCTCCGCGGACCTATATATTTTGTGCATAGCGTGGGTGGTGATGATGATCATGATAGAAACTGCTGTTGAATGCTGGTATTACACTCATTGAGGGACACAAAGAAGTCAAGTCCGATGGGATTTGGGAATCTCAAATACAAATCGGGATTGGAATAAAAAATGCATTTATATTAAACAATACAGAATATACAGCACTTCTTGGGGTCTGTAGGGTAAGCACTTATTCCCTCCCCCCTGAACATTTATGGAGATGTATGGGTCTTGTAAGTCAGTGATAAAAGTGTCTTTCAAGGATAAGTGAGCTCCTGCACTGATTATTATAGTTCAATATTCAATATTTGATCACCAAAACCCCCCAAAAAGCATAAAAAGGGGGCCCCCCGCCCGAAAAGGGCCCTTGTATACACACAGGTGTAGTGCCCTTTTCAGCCTTTGAGCACCTGCCCCTCTAAAGTCCTGTGCACGTCCCTGGCTGGCACACACGGCCATACGCCCACAGCGACCTCTGGCGTTGAACTAGTTAACTTTGATGTGAACAGCTATTATTATTATTATTATTATTATTATTATTATTATTTTATGCAAATAATGTACAGAGCTAAAGCAAAGTTACTCCCGGATGGGGTGCAGAGGTTTTGTTTCAATACATGAAAGAAAATATGATTTGAGAGATATTTGTAAATTTACTGTTCAAAAAGCTAAGAAAGGGATTAAAATGAGGTGTATTTCTATTATTGGGGTTAACTTGTGGAACAAGTTAAGAATGAGTCATTCGCTTTTGGTTTTTAAGAAAATGGTTTGTAATGCTATATATGAAAACTACAAAGGTGAATAATACTTTTTTTTTGTTCATTTCAGAATACTGTTTTGGAGTCTTAATTTTGTTAAGAATATAGGGCATGCATGTATAAGCATTATGCTTCAGTCTGTACCTTTTCAGTCACTGTCAAATCAAATATTGTAAAGTTATTGTGCATATTGTATTGTGTGAGATGATGCCTGAATAAAACTGCTACTACTACTACTACTACTAGTTCAACCACTGATCACAAGATCACGACACTCTTTAACTGTGATGTGAACAGCTGTGAGTTCAGACGACTGATCACAAGATCACAACATAATGTGAACAGCTGTGATGTTCATTTATTTTATTTATTTACCCAGGCAAGCAAGTAAGAACAAATGTGTATATACAAAAGCAACCTGACCAAAAAGCAAAGGGGGGGGGGGGGGGGGGGCTGCAACTAAAACAAGGTTATGTACATGCAT
>NC_140183.1:13805604-13820604 GCF_963971535.1 Notolepis coatsorum | reverse complement strand
TTAATATAAAATGCTTCTAAGTATGTAAAATGTTATTACATTACATACTGTCGCCAGGGAGATCTGAAGTAAATTTCAGTCTATGTTCATTGGCCCAGCCGTGATATAAGCTATAGAATAGAATAGAAATGCTTTAATCATCCCGAGGGAAATTTGGCACTACAAAATCGCTCACAGTAAACATTTAGGTAGACAAAACAAAGTCACAAATAAAGAATAAAATAAGACTAAGAATAAAATAATAATAATAAAATAATAATAATAAAATACCGTGCAGGATTTACATTTCCTATGTAAATGAATCTGTCATTTAGTACAAAAAGAACATCTACTCACACTATTTGTGCACTCGGCTGTTAACTGTCCCTACCGAAGCCTGCGTCGAACCTATGCCCCTTGGTAGCGGTACATATACAGCCAGGAACCAGCTAAGCTTACTGTACAGTAGCTGGCTGCTGCATCAGAATGCAAGACTAACTCTAAGCCCCTAACACTAAGCCCTAACTCTAAGCCCTAACTCTAAGCCCTATCTCTAAGCCCTAACTTTAAGCCCTATCTCTAAGCCCTATCTCTAAACCCTAACTCTAAGCCCTAACTCTAAGCCCTATCTCTAAGCCCTAACTCTAAGCCCTAACTCTAAGCCCTAACTCTAAGCCCTAACTCTAAGCCCTATCTCTAAGCCCTATCTCTAAGCCCTAACTCTAAGCCCTAACTCTAAGCCCTATCTCTAAGCCCTAACTCTAAACCCTATCTCTAAGCCCTAACTTTAAGCCCTATCTCTAAGCCCTATCTCTAAGCCCTAACTCTAAGCCCTAACTCTAAGCCCTAACTATAAGCCCTAACTCTAAGCTCTAACTCTAAGCCCTAACTCTAAGCCCTAACTCTAAGCCCTAACTCTAAGCCCTAACTCTAAGCCCTAACTCTAAGCCCTAACTCTAAGCCCTAACTCTTAGCCCTAACTATAAGCCCTAACTCTAAGCCCTAACTATAAGCCCTAACTCTAAGCCCTAACTCTAAGCCCTAACTCTAAGCCCTATCTCTAAGCCCTAACTCTAAGCCCTAACTCTAAGCTCTAACTCTAAGCCCTATCTCTAAGCCCTAACTCTAAGCCCTATCTCTAAGCCCTAACTCTAAGCCCTAACTCTAAGCCCTAACTCTAAGCCCTAACTCTAAGCTCTAACTCTAAGCTCTAACTCTAAGCTCTAACTCTAAGCCCTAACTCTAAGCCCTAACTCTAAGCTCTAACTCTAAGCTCTAACTCTAAGCCCTAACTCTAAGCTCTAACTCTAAGCCCTAACTCTAAGCCCTATCTCTAAGCCCTAACTCTAAGCCCTAACTCTAAGCTCTAACTCTAAACCATAACTCTAAGCCCTATCTCTAAGCCCTATCTCTAAGCCCTAACTCTAAGCCCTAACTCTAAGCCCTATCTCTAAGCCCTAACTCTAAGCCCTAACTCTAAGCCCTAACTCTAAGCCCTAACTCTAAGCCCTATCTCTAAGCCCTAACTCTAAGCCCTAACTCTAAGCTCTAACTCTAAACCATAACTCTAAGCCCACAACCTGACAAGTCTTTAGGTTTCAACGTTTCTATGCGTTTCCTTGTTCAAATAAATATCGGCGAAAATCACACGGTGTGAAGTACAGCGACGTCAGGAAGGAAGGGACCTGGGATCCGGGGGCCCAAACAATACATGGCCCCTGTGACAGTAGTCAGCTGGCCCCCTGTGACAGTAATATCCCTCACCGCCTGGCGCAGTGCGGGCCTGCCGGGGCCCGGCGTGGCCATGTGTTTTCACTGCTCCAGATGTAAACACCCGGGGCCCAACGGGACTCCCCTGCGGACTCTCTGCCAGGCTTTGCCATTCATCGGCTCTGCTCGCGTAGACGCGCTCTGCTCACGCTCTCGATGCCATGCATTGCAAAAAAGTTAAACGGGGGCTCGTCGTCACTATGAGGCTTGTATTTTTTAAACGTACACCGACGTCAGCGTTAACCAAACAGAATGTGATGGAGTCAAGAAAATCTTTCACTTTTTCCCAGAAAATGTTATGTTGTAGTTCATAAATCATAGTTGGTGTATATGGTTTAACGAGACGTCAAACATGCCCTGTTCACACCTATCTGTACTGCCTCCTCGGCTCGTGGCATAAGTGCATTCAACGAGGTACATTCAATATCTAGTACTCTTTTCTACTTATAGACCATGGCTTTTCATCCGAGTAATATTATATCGTTGTATTTCTACTCTTATGTGGTTTTAAACTTTTACTAGTTGAAAAATGAAGGATAAAAGGATAAAGGAGCTAGCATGGAGTGATGTGGTTCTGGGACACTGGAACTAACCGTTGAGGCTTCCTGTCATGGGCCTAACTTCATGAAACACCAGTGAAGGGAGATGCCCACTTGATAACCCTGGTGATATGCTGCTCTCGCTGCCTGTCCATCTACATGTTGGGTTGTGGTGCCATTATGGATCATGTGGTAGGGTATGTAGCATCTATTTATCTACATGTTGGGTTGTGGTGCCATTATGGATCATGTGGTAGGGTATGTAGCATCTATTTATCTACATGTTGGGTTGTGGTGCCATTATGGATCATGTGGTAGGGTATGTAGCATCTATCTATCTACATGTTGGGTTGTGGTGCCATTATGGATCATGTGGTAGGGTATGTAGCATCTATCTATCTACATGTTGGGTTGTGGTGCCATTATGGATCATGTGGTAGGGTATGTAGCATCTATCTATCTACATGTTGGGTTGTGGTGCCATTATGGATCATGTGGTAGGGTATGTAGCATCTATCTATCTATACCACTGGTTCTCAAACTACGGGTCGCAACCCAAAGTGGGGTCGCGGGTAGGTGACTATGTGTGTATTTGCCATGTCTCAACGGAGGTTGACACACAGTATTCCAATACACATCTCACTACATCCTGCGCATGTATAATCGCGGGAGGGGGGTCTGGTCTTTTGTGTGTAACCTGGACTCGCAGTGGATAGGTTTGTTGTCAGAAGCGGTGCCGGTTGGCCACGATGAAATGGGCTCTGCGCATAACCAGATGATATACCACACTGAAGGGAGGTGGCTATATCGAGGAGAAGCGCAGATTTTCCTTGCAGACAAAAACAACCCATTGGCAGAGAAATGTGCTGATAATGAGCTGGATTAAGACTCCGTTAGTGGCACTCCAGGATAATCAGCAGAGATTTGGGGGTATTTCCTGCTTGATGGCTTTTTGTAGGAACAGAATGTTGCAAAAAGTATTTGAAGTCCATCATCTGTAGCCACTAGAAGGGCTCATTGAACAATTTCGGAGAGAGAGCACGGACAATTTGGACAACTGGATCAAAGATCCGTTCATTACGCATGACGCAGCAGGCCACTCTCTGAGCAGGAAGCGCTCAATGATCTTTCGTGTGACGAGCTACTGAAAGTCAAGTTCACTGAACAGGCCCTCGCAAAGTTCTGGATATCAGTCCGGAACGACTACCCAGTGTTGTGTAATGCTGCGCTGAGAAAGCTTGTCCCCTTCGCATCAACATACCGCCGTGAGGCCGGAATTTCAGAGTAGAAGCGGATCTCCGCCAAAGCGCACGTGAGCGCATTTTCTTTTCATGTTCTGGCAACATATTTTGGCTAAATATGCCTTGTTTTATAAATGTGTATACAGAAACAATTCCGTTGCTTTTGTTGATAATATTCATTAATTTCATTGATAACATAGTGCTGTAATTTCATTTTCTAATAAATATGCATGATCAAGTTCAACAACATGTGCTTTTATTTTGATATTCCTTATTTCAACATTGAAATTATGCGATACATTAAGTGTGGGGTCGCCAAAAAAAATCCTAAATAAAATGGGGTTGTGGTATAAATTTTTTTTAGAACAGGCGGCTGGGTGGCGTAGAGGAGATTGCGCTCGTCACCAATGCAAGAGACTCCGGTCTCGACTCCCCGAGTCAGCATTGCCTACGGCTTGGGCCAGCCGTCATACTATCTCAATTGGCAGAGGTAGCGGGTGGAAAGTCGATGGGTGGGGATTGGACGTTGTGGACAGCGACTCCTACAGGTCGGTTGGGTGACGCCTGCACAGCAGAGACAGGAAGTAGCGGGGGTAGTGTGAGCCTCCCACGTGTTACTCCTCGCCAATGAGAGTCTGCGCTGTCTGGTGAAAAGATGCGACAGGCTGCCTCCTCGTGTACCGGAGGGGACACGTGATGCAAGGCTTCTATCCTCACTACAACCGACCAGTGGGAGGCATAGTCTAGCAACGTTCAAGACAGGGGAGGGGACAATTGGAGGGGACAATTGGCAATGTGAAATTGGGATGGGAGAAAAAATAGAAAATAAGGAGAAAAAGTGGATCAAAAAAAGAACATATTTGAGAACCCCTGATCTACACGTTGGGTTGTGGTGTCCATTTGACGTCATGTAGTAGGGTGTGTAGCGTCAGCACTGTCCATACCTGGAGTTCACATTTTAACCATTTCCTCACCCTCACCCCTTACCCTGAACCAGGTTCATAACCTATTCCCTCACCCCTTACCCTGAACCAGGTTCATAACCCCTACACCTACACCCCTTACCCTAAACCAGGTTAGTACCCTACCCCCCTCCTCCACACACACATATGACCCTCTTTTTTTTTTACCACTATGAGTAGCTTAGATAATTGTTAAGGGGATTGGATTTCTTCATTGAGCACTAACCTTATCATTAGGGCACAAGTATCTTTTTTTATACATTATGTGAAGATGTTGAAGAAAAAGTATGAATTGAGTACAGATGGTACAATTCACACATTCACACGCCATTCATATGATGTCCAGGTCAATTTGACCCACATAACCATAAACACACAGACACAGAAACGGACGGACACACTCACACATTTGTTTTCTTTTTATGAAACAAGAGCCAAGACTATTTTCTTCACTTCACCAAAGCTTGTGTGGTAAATCTTTACAGTCTCTAAAAACATTTTTTGAAAATAATACACACCTCCAGAATATTTTTTGTCATGCTAGTCTTTGGCTTTGGCAGATACCACTGTAGCCTATGTCATCACAAATCATTGTTAAACGTTATTATCGGAATAACGAATCCTGTTTTGGGTTGATGCCCCCTTTAGCGGGCTTATAGCAGTAGCATTACAGGCACCTTGGCAATTGGTTCTGCATTATATGGCGCTCTCTGCTGGTCAAAGAAAAGAACTGCGTTCATGTGAATGAATGAAACTAAATGAATGGGATTCCATCCTCAATGCATGGAACCCTGGTTTGGAAAACGATGGACCAGCAGCACGTTGTTTCGGTGTCTTGACTTTTTAACTAAACTACTTAGAGGGGTGTGGTGTTCTATAGCTCTCCAACGGAACAGACTGTAATTGTCTAAAGTAACGCGTCATTAGAAACTTCAACCACGCCAAACTTTCACACTACAGGTAATTAGCGACAAGTCACTACAGTGTTAAACCAACCGACTCACGGGAACATGTTCTCTCCTCCTCCTCTGCCTCGAAGTTTGAATGGGGCATCGGAACGTAAGTGACTTCTCCCCCCCCCCCCCCCCTCCCTCCCTCCCTCTACCTCTCCCTCTCCTCTCTCTCCTCCTCAAGGAGTATGCTCCTCCTTGTCCCCCAACCATCCCCCTTATTAAAACAAGTCTCCAGTTTGTGTGCGCCGGTAAGAGGGTCTGCGAGCGGGCAGGAAGCATAAAGAGGCTCCACACCCGCGGTCTGGAAAGAATCAGAGACGCAGGAGCAGAACCCGAGAGAGAAAAGCAGAAAGCTCTGCTCTGTAACCTGGATGACCTGCTAAACCCTCAAAGCCAAGCCAGCTCATTACATTTGGGATTGTAGTTTTTTTGTGTGTTTTTTCCTATCATCATTATTATTATTATTATAATTTTTTTTTGTGTGAAACTTTTCATATAAAAGAAAACTTTTTATACACCATATGAATATTGCCAAAGTTGACTGTCTGTCGGATGGTCGTTTCGTATACCTTTTTAAATAACTTTATATGAACTGCCACCGTTGCCTGAGTGACAACTCAAGATGTTCGTGTGTCTAGAAGAAGTTAGAAGCAGCCTCTTCTGCGGAGTGAATGTCTGGACAGAGAGGAGCTGAGCGGCGCGCAGCCTGGGATATGTTTTTATCATAGAAAGACACGTCCAAACACAACCTGGTGGGAACTTGCACACTTTCTTTTCTCCCTCGATGAGGATCATTTTGAGAGGATTCATGAGACTCGCTGGCACAGAGGTCACCTTTGAAACTTTGTCCAGAAGTTTTCTCCAAGTCGAGCGGTGTAAGAGACGCCGGAGGTGACAGACAGCATCATCTCTCCAGGACTGACGCACAGACAGCTGCCTCAAGGTAAGAAGTTCTTACTAAGAACCCACAAGTTATTTCATTATGGTGGCATGCGTCTTGGTCCGTTGGATTACCATGGAACGCTGGCCAATTATAAAGTATATATTTCCAAATGCCAGTGTTTGTGTTTTGTAATGTCATTGACCATTCAGTTTGACCGACTCCTACTCCTAATAGAGAGTTGGAGGCGCGCTCGTGCGTAACGGGGACGTGCCTACTGCCGGTGCGTAATGGGACTGTTTGTGAAGTTACTCAGCGCATGAAGCGGCTATTTTTATGGCACAAATGATGGCAATTTCTCTGCTGTGCTTCTGATATATTGACAACAGATTGCCCTGCTGCATCGTGCAGCAATTATACTCCCGGCAAATGCCGTGTTTGTTTCAAGTAGTGTAATTATGGGAACAACGACGGTATTCTTCCTGGTATAGAGTGGAGTCAGAGGAGCCTGCTGTGGAAAGAAATTGGAAGTTTTACAAAACTCCACCGAGGATGGAAATAATGCCAGAGAGACACTTATCATACCGCTAGAATAAAAGCCCTTAACCACGCGTCACGCCACACACGTCATACACGGCGGGCACGTGTGAACCAATGAGGAGGAGGGTGTATTTGGACACGGTTCAGAGTGCCTAATACTAGTGGGGGGCGCGTAATTTGATAGGTGTTCGGGCACGTGCTGTAAACATATCCAATCAATGTATTGGTATACTAGCTGTTCATTATTCTATAGTTTATTGTATTCAAAGCAGATTAGATTAATGCAACATATCAGGCCATCTTTACTCATGATTATCAAACGCAGGCTCCTGTAGCGACGTGTTGAAAGAAACATGTGGCTAGATTTAGGCTACTGTGTGCAGCTGGTGAGTCACAGTCGGTGAAGATCGCCTACATGTGTGCTGCATGTCACAGACACCGGGCCCCTGGTAGTGCATGTTACAGACACAGGGCCCTTGGCACTGCATGTTACAGACACAGGGCCCTTGGCACTGCATGTTACAGACACAGGGCCCTTGGCACTGCATGTTACAGACACAGGGCCCTTGGCACTGCATGTTACAGACACAGGGCCCCTTGGAACTGCATGATACAGACACAGGGCCCCTTGGAACTGCATGTTACAGACACAGGGCCCCTTGGAACTGCATGATACAGACACAGGGCCCCTTGGAACTGCATGATACAGACACAGGGCCCCTTGGGACTGCATGTTACAGACACCGGGCCCCTTGGAACTGCATGATACAGACACAGGGCCCCTTGGAACTGCATGTTACAGACACAGGGCCCCTTGGAACTGCATGATACAGACACAGGGCCCCTTGGAACTGCATGTTACAGACACAGGGCCCCTTGGAACTGCATGATACAGACACAGGGCCCCTTGGAACTGCATGATACAGACACAGGGCCCCTTGGCACTGCATGTTACAGACACAGGGCCCCTTGGCACTGCATGTTACAGACACAGGGCCCCTTGGCACTGCATGTTACAGACACAGGGCCCTTGGCACTGCATGTTACAGACACAGGGCCCTTGGCACTGCATGTTACACACACCGGGCCCTTGGCACTGCATGTTACAGACACAGGGCCCCTTGGCACTGCATGTCACAGACACCGGGCCCTTGGCACTGCATGTTACAGACACAGGGCCCTTGAGACTGACGGCAACATGTCAAATTGCTGATGGAACATGTTGATTTGCACAGTATGACTCTTCAATACTGCTGCTGCTGGATGAGAACATAATACAGTACATGTAGGTAAATGCGTTATCATGTTATCAGAGAGAGAGAAAGAGAGAGAAAGAGAGGGGAGAGAGAGCGGGGGCAGAGAGAGGATAGAGGGGGGAGAGAGGGAGCGCAGAGAGAGAGTGAAAGAGAGAGGGGAGAGAGAGGGGGGGGCAGAGAGAGAGAGAGAGAACTAGGGGGGAGAGGGGGGCAAAGAGAAAGAGAGAGGGGGGAGAGAAGGGGGCAGAGTGAGGGAGGAGAGAGGAAGAGAGAGGGTGGCAGAGAGAGAGGGATAGAGGGGGGAGAGAGGGGGGGCAGAGAGAGAGAGAAAGAGAGGGGAGAGAGGAAGAGAGAGGGATAGAGGGGCGCAGAGAGAGAGAAAGAGTGGGGGGAGAGGAAGAGAGAGGGGCAGAGAGAGGGATAGAGGGGCGCAGAGAGAGAGAAAGAGTGGGGGGAGAGAGGGGGGGCAGAGAGAGAGGGAAAGCGAGAGGGGTGCGGAGAGAGAGGGGGGCGGAGAGAGAGGGGTGAGAGAGGGAGGATAGAGTAAGAGAGAAAGGGCAGAGAGAGAGATAGAGGGGCGCAGAGAGAGAGATAGGTAGAGGGAGGATATAGAGTGGGGAGAGAGGGAGGGGGCAGAGAGCGGGAGGGGAGAGAGAGAGGTAGAGAGGAATATAGAGCGGGCAGAGAGAGCGAGGTAGAGGGGAGAGAGAGAGAGAGAGAGAGAGAGAGAGAGAGAGAGAGAGAGAGAGAGAGAGAGAGGGAAGAAAGAGAGGGAGCGGGCAGAGGGAGGGAGGGGTGAAAGAGAACGGGAGGGAAGAGAGAGAGGGAGGAGAGAGGGGGGAGAGGGAGGAGAGAGAGGGTCGCAGAGGGAGGGAGGGGTGAAAGAGAGAGGGAGGGGAGAGAGGGGGGAGAGAGAGAGGGAGGAGAGAGGGAGGAGAGAGAGGGAAGTGGAGGGGAGAGAAGGAAGGAGATAGGGGGAGGAGAGAGGGAGGAGAGAGAGGGGTAGCAGACAGCATGCAGTATGAAATGGCTCCTCCCCCTCATAGCTCCTCCTCCTCAGAGCTCCTCCTCATCATAGCTCCTCCCCCTCATATCTCCTCCTCCTCATAGCCCCTCCCCTCAGAGCTCCTCCCCTTCAGAGCTCCTCCTCCTCAGAGCTCCTCCTCATCATAGCTCCTCCCCCTCAGAGCTCCTCCTCATAGCCCCTCTCCCTCAGAGCTCCTCCCCCTCAGAGCTCCTCCTCTTTAAAGAGTTGCATGAGGCTAAACACAGATAAAGAGCTGATGAGTCAAACCAGCAGTTCACTTGAGTCAAGTTACTTCACCAAAAAACAATACAGATTGATTTTGCACATAATCTCACACACATCCAAAAAGTCTTCAAACTGTTTTGCACACATTCATTTATGTTGACAGTTATTAAAAGTGATGTGATGTTATCGTGTACACTGGATCCTTGTGTTGTGTTACGTCCAGTGTTTCCCCTACCATTGCCTTGGCGGGGCGGCCGCCCCCCCTGAAAAAATTATAATAAAAAAAATGTATACATTTATTTTTGCTTTAGTCACAGTAACGTTGGCGAGCTAGCTAAATTATACATAAATCGGTTTTCATATAATCAATCTTCACTAAGACTTTAAAACGGTGGTGCGGCACGGTCTACAGAGACGCCAGAAAAAACCTACCAAATCCATTCCGAGACTGACTAGCGTCCACGCGTAACAAGTCTCAGTCTCTCTCTCTCTCTCTCTCTCTCTCTCTCTCTCTCTCTCATCTCTCTCTCCTCTCTCTCTCTCTCTCTCTCTCTCTCTCTCTCTCATCTATCTCTCTCTCTCTCCTTCAAGTAACGTTACACTATAAAACGAACTGGATAGCTCATATAAGCCATTCTCCCTTTCTGTGTATGTGTGTGCGCGCGTGCCCGTCCCAACTCTGGTCTTTGGAAAGTTTGATATTTACTGAGGATGGCCAGATAATGTTGATATTTAAACTTAAAAAATTATTATACAGAGAGAAGCTTCAGCAAGTACAAACGCTGCTGACCGGCGACAAAGATAATCCTCACTGAGGAAAACACAAAGGCCTAACCATCATGTATCACAATGGTGATGCCAGCCAGAGATGGGGAGAAGCGTGAATCTTTAAAGGACATATCTTTGAAATAAATTACATTTTACAGTTTTTTTCTTGATTTCTTTTAAATTAATTATTATTTTGTATTATTTAACTATTTAATTATTATTTAGTTATTGCACTGCACTGGCAGTTGAACTGCATTGAACTGAACTTAATTGAAAAAAAGAAACCTCATAACCTAACTGGCACTGAACATTGAACTACACTGTAGATGTACTATTATTAAAGTTAGTTAAAACATAATTTTGTATTGTTTTTGTTGGTTAAATCCAAAGGAAAAAATATTAAATCAGAGAAATCCGAAAACAGGAAAATTAAAAACAGAGAAATCCGAAAACAGGACAATTCATATCCGAAACATGAAAAGATAAAAACGGATTTCATAGGGCCCTAGTTAAGGTGAGTTCATAAATTCACTCTGAAAATCTGCTCCACTCTGATAAACTGACTCTTTGGTCAGAGCGTCCATTGTGCACTCAGAATTTCCGAACAACTTGAGTGCGCTCGCTCTGACACTGGTTGTAAATAGTTATTGTGTTGTATGTGCCTCCCTCAGTGTTTCCCATTAATTACCTAGACCAGTGGTTCTCAACCTGAGGTACGCGTACCACTAGTGGTACTTGTTGGTACTGCTGGTGGTACTTGAAAAGATTTATATAAAAAAAAAATTGTGCAGTCAGGCCACTGAACTTAGAAGCAGGCCAGGCCAGTGTTTCTAGTTGCGGCGGCGCGATAGTTAGATAACCTAGGTGGGGAACAACCAGGAGATCACTGTGACAGAGAGTATTGCAGTCTAAACAGTCATAAATCTTTTATTCAACTTCAGCCCTGATTATAACAATTTTTATTTTTCGATTTTATTTGTAATGTCAGATAAAAAATGAAATACTGAAAAGAGTTGTTGTTAAATCTGACATTACAAAAAACAAAAAATCCATCAAAATCTGTGTTGTTGCTAATCATTGACACATGCCTAGCCTGTAATAATACCCCCCAGAAAAATCTACTTTGCATTTATATTGAAACAATCATTTGTCATGCCATCACACAAACTGGCATTTAAAGGGTTACAATAAAATTTTTTATTGAATATGTGTTTTCTTTTTTACAATAATTTGTGATGCCCATCACAAACACTGGCATTTAAAGGGTACATTTAAAAAAAATCCTGCACCAGAATGCAGGAAATTAAGTCTTTGTAACAAAATAATTCCTGGTGGGGGACCCCCACTTAGAAAGTGGCCTGACTGGGCCTATATTTCACACTATATTTCCCAGCCTGAATTATTTCCTCAGTCCGGCCCTGCTTATGTGAGTTGTCAATGGAACAACAACATGCTGTGTGTGTGTGTGTGTGTGTGTGCGTGCGTGCGTGCGTGCGTGCGTGCGTGCGTGCGTGCGTGCGTGCGTGCGTGCGTGCGTGCGTGCGTGCGTGCGTGTGTGTGAGATAGAGAGAGAATGAAGGACAATTGCTTGCTGTGGAGAGCGAGAGAGAGAGAGAATTAAGTACATTTGCTGAAATACAGTTGTTCTTAATTTTCTCACTTGTTATGTGAGAATGTTAGTTATTATGTTCTCAATGCCCCTTGCATTGTATGAGTTGTGTGGAAGAGTTTGCTAGTTCTAGTGCTACCCCTTTGTACATTGTGGCTGTGGCTGACAAAAGTTAACAATAAATAATGATATTAGGACTACATTTGCCTCCTGCGTGAACTGTGCATAGACTGTATTTTAACGTCGGTCATATGGTGGTACCTGGAGAGCCAGCTACGTTCTCAGGTGGTACTTGGTGTAAAAAGGTTGAGAACCACTGACCTAGACTGATACATTGCCAATAGGGATGTATCAGTAGTATTGGCAGTGGTAGTAGTCGTAATAGTAATCCAGTATATTTTTTTATTTTCTAAAAAATAAACCAGTTCAACACAGGTAACCACTTTTGATGGCTCAAATGTATGCTCTAGTCTAGTGGTTCTCAAACCTCTCCTCGAGGCACCCCATCCGTTCCATGTAGGGATGCCCCGATAATTTTGTTTGCCACCGATACCGATCACCGATCGTCGTGAGCCATATCGGCGATACCGATCCGATACCGATCGTTTTTTGATTAAAAGAAATTAAAATGTATTTTATATAATTTTTTTATTTTTTTTATAAAATATATATATTATATAATTAGACTTGTACTTGTATTATCTGCGAGACATCGCCACCACGCAACAAGCTCCACTGTCTGTGTGTACTCTAGTAGCCTCCAGCTACAGCCAGGATTCTCCGGAGCTGCAGCTGGACCCTATTGGTATAACGTTACTTAACTGTGCTCAGCAAGCCCTCAGCTCGAATACGCATCGAATCAGTGTTATAAGACATTGATATCAGGAGCTATCTGTAGCTACTGCTAGCCGGATATATAACGTTAATACAACGCCTCAGTGAATTATTTAGTTCAATGGGACATTTTGTTTTTAACAGTGAACTAACTTGCGCTAACGTGAGCTAACAGCTAACAGCTAACAGGTATCATACCTACCTACTATACTTGCTAGAGCGTTTGTTGATGTCAGGAGCTATCGGTAGCTGGCCGGCTATATACCGTTCGGTTAGACAATGCCTCATCATGTATTAAACTAAAAGTGAATAGTTGACTGGGTCATTTTGTAACGGTAGCTAAGCTAACGTTAGCTCAGGGAGACCCGACACGCCGTCCTCCCGTGTCTCACTAGACTAGACCCGTGTTTACATGCGTGCGGGAGGGGCTGGACTCGAGAGCAGACGCCGCACCACCGGTGTCTGAGACAGAACTCAGCGACAGCGAGTGATCGGGTTTGACGATCGGTGAAAATAAAACATTATCACAGATCACCGATCGCATATTTATACTGAATATCGGCCGATAACGATCGGTGGCCGATCGATCGGGGCATCCCTAGTTCCATGTATTTGTTAAATTCCACCACCAGCACACCTGATTCAACTAATAAAGGGCTTGTTAAGTTGAATCAGGTGTGCTAGTGGTGGAATTTAACAAATACATGGAACAGGTGGGGTGCTTCGAGGAGAGGATTGGGAACCACTGGGATCTAGTCGATTTTGTGTTTTGAGCACAAAGTTCATCATAGATCTGGCCTCTTTATTTTGCTCTCAAAGTGCACCAGATTGATGCATTTAACTTTAAAATGTACAAAAATATATATATATTCCGGGGGAGCATGCCCCCAGACCCCCCTAGAGGGTCCGAGGTTCACCAACCACAGTCTCATAAAATCCTGTGGGAAACACTGTCCCTGTATTGTAAATAGTTCATATGTGTGTTGTCACTACTGTATGTATAATTGTAAATAAGTTTATTTATGTGTTGTAAATAAATATTGTTAATATTTATTTACCTAATTTATGTGCAATCGTTTCATTTCAGCTCAGTGTAGAGAAATGCACTGATACTAACAACCGCCTTACTGCGCACGTCTATGACGACACTGTTGACACCACGTATCCGTGACACGCGCGCCCCGCGACAACACTAGTAGTTTTGGGGGGCCTACCACCCCCCCTGAAAAAGATCCTAGGGGAAACACTGACGTCCATACAACGTGTGAGAAGAAATCCACCACACAGGCCTGTGTGGAGATCACCGCTCCACGAGAGGCCAGAGAAACAGAGACCAAACATCAGCTTCTTTCTAATAAACATGTTGGGAGCGTTTCTTACAAGTTGTGCAAACTCTACTGTTTCCTCTGCTCCTTGTATCAGGTTCTTGGTGCGTGACCCCCCCCCCCCCCTCTCCCCCCTCCCCCTCCCCAAAAGTTCATACACCTATCAACCATGACCTCACCAGTGGAGGGATTAGACTGGGATCGATTATAGTTTATGGACCATGTCATAACACACAGCACCGTTAATCAGTTCTGCTCGAATTGGACACAGGATCCGAAGGCCCCACCCTCCCCGCTAAGCCCCAGTACGTCTGTCCCCTGCGTGTCCCTCCCCAGTCCCGTCTGTCCCCTCCTGGACACCCAGTCCCTCCCCAGTCCATCCCTCCCCTCCTGGACACCCAGTCCCTCCCCAGTCCATCCCTCCCCTCCTGGACACACAGTCCCTCCCCAGTCCGTCTGTCCCCTCCTGGACACACAGTCCCTCCCCAGTCCGTCCCCTCCTGGACACCCAGTCCCTCCCCAGTCCCTCCCCTCCTGGACACCCAGTCCCTCCCCAGTCCGTCCCTCCCCTCCTGGACACCCAGTCCCTCCCCAGTCCCTCCTCCCTCCTGGTCAGCGAGGGAGCGCTCAGCTGACTCAGTGCAGTAACGGCCCACACAAGGAATGTCCAGATGTGAGTTGGACGTCGAGGCATTTCAGACACGTATCTGTCTGTCCTCCTCCTGGAGCTTCCTTCCTACTGTTTGGCAAACCTAATGGGAACCCTGTATCAACGTGGGGGTCCATGACGTGAAGACAGTTTGAGAACCAGCACCCCTCAGACAGAGACAGAGATGGTGACAGAGACAGAGACAGAGATGGTGACAGAGAGAGAGAGAGATACAGAGACAGAGACAGAGATGGTGACAGAGACAGAGATGGTGACAGAGACAGAGATGGTGACAGAGAGAGAGATGGTGACAGAGACAGAGATGGTGACAGAGAGAGAGATGGTGACAGAGAGAGAGATGGTGACAGAGACAGAGATGGTGACAGAGAGAGAGATGGTGACAGAGAGAGAGATGGTGACAGAGACAGAGATGGTGACAGAGA
>NC_140183.1:13801685-13802904 GCF_963971535.1 Notolepis coatsorum | reverse complement strand
TGTTCCTGCTGCCGCAGCGTAACCACCACACAGAGACGTTGTGTGACTCATGTAAATCGGGCAACAACTGCGCAGCCTCCTCTCTCGGGGGTCTTTCCTCATCACTGGGGTCCTCGGTGTTCCCAACACAACCTTTATACTGAGAAAGACTTGTCAGCGGCAGTCCTTTTCAGTTGACGGTTAAGGTTGTAATGATTGTTATCATTGGCCTTCTCCCTGGACACGGAAAAGGAAAATAATTCATTTGATCGACGCAAACTGGACCAGAGATGATTGTTTCCCCATCCCTGTCCACCCGGAAGACCACTACAGCTCACGGAAGACGGCGAATCACAAACGCACAAGTGGCGGACTGGAACCATAATTCCTACCTAGAATTTGACTCAGGCCAGCCCCCCCCCCCCCCCCCCCCCCCCCCCCAACCCCTGCGGGGGAAAAAAACACGGACCATACAAGTTTTATACATTTACACCAAACTGTAGAATAACTACTTTTTACAAATAATGGATTGTCCAAACGTCGGATTATAATACGAAAGTGTCCTTTATATAGAAGTTTACCGGTGCACGTTACATTACATTTCTCTACTTCACTGGCGCTCTCTGTGATCTAGTCGATTCATTACTAGTATCACTCACCCTCTGCGCTGCTGCCGCCAGTTCAACATAATGACGCGCTCCTTATACATCTCCGCAGCCTCAATGTCAGCATCCAAATCATTCGTCAGAGTTATAGCTGTTCTATTTCACGGTCAGGTTCCAACAAACTGTCTTCTTTAACTCCCAGTACATCCAATAAAGTGCTCAAGTGATCCACATTCGGAGTTTCCTTGTCAATTTCAATGTCCATCTGATTCAAAACTCATTGCGCCCTGCTTTCGTCTCATTCTTTCAATTTCAGTCCGACGTTCGTCTTCACCCATTCTAGAGCTATCCAAAACGCTCATATCTCCCGGGTTTCGGCAGTCGATCTCATCATGATTGAAATCAATGACACGGTGACGTGCCCGCGCAGGCGCGCTGCCTCACGCTGGGTTTTGAATGACAAGTTAACTCATTCCTGCTTGCTCGCCTGCCTGCTCTCTATAGAGCCTGAACTTATATAGAGAGCACATCTCCGTTGCAACTAGAAACACTTATACTGAACTGGCCTGCTTCGGAGTTCAGTGGCCTGACTGCGGGCAAAAAATAATTGATTAAATATATATATATATATTTGC
>NC_140183.1:13791685-13796685 GCF_963971535.1 Notolepis coatsorum | reverse complement strand
TCAAGGTACTGATAGATCAATGATTGTACTGATAGATCAATGATAGTACTACTGATCAAATCAAATTAACTTACCAAAGGCAGGTGAGGTTTATGGCCAAAGCACTGGAACCTTTAGACTAGAGTCATTAAGCTGCACCTCCTTAACCATGTCGGTTGTCATAGCGACTTGACTCTCCTCACACAGGTCTCATGTCTGTTGTCATAGTGACCTGACTCTCCTCACACCGGTCTTGTGTCTGTTCAGTTTAGTTCAGTCTAACCTGACTAGAGAACACGTGTAAAGGTTTAGTTCAGTCTAACATGACTAGAGAACACGTGTAAAGGTTTAGTTCAGTCTAACCTGACTAGAGAACACGTGTAAAGGTTTAGGTCAGTCTAACCTGACTAGAGGACACATGTAAAGGTTTAGGTCAGTCTAACCTGACTAGAGAACACGTGTAAAGGTTTAGTTCAGTCTAACCTGACTAGAGAACACGTGTAAAGGTTTAGGTCAGTCTAACCTGACTAGAGAACACGTGTGAAGGTTTAGGTCAGTCTAACCTGACTAGAGAACACGTGTAAAGGTTTAGTTCAGTCTAACCTGACTAGATAACACGTGTAAAGGTTTAGTTCAGTCTAAGTTCACTAGATAACTTGTGTAAAGGTTTAGTTCAGTCTAACATGACTAGAGAACACGTGTAAAGGTTTAGTTCAGTCTAAGTTCACTAGATAACATGTGTAAAGGTTTACTTCAGTCTAACTGATCTAATACCTCCACATGGTTTATAGCAGGCTGTGGATTTCCTTCCGATAAATAGGGTTGGTAAAGGCACCATAAAGCCCAACCATAAACCACAGCCATAATCACAACCAGGGCTACTGTGCTGTAGTGAGTATGCATGTGTGCACGTGCATTTGTGTGCAAGTGTGTGTGTGCGTGTGCGTGTGTGTGTGTACGTGCGTGCGTGCGAGCGTGCGTGTGTGTGTGTGTGTGGTTGTGTGTGTGTGTGTGTGTGTGTGTGTGTGTGTGTGTGTGTGTGTGTGTGTGTGTGTGTGTGTGTGTGTGTGTGTGTGTGTGTGTGTGTGTGTGTGTGTGTGTGTGTGTGTGTGTGTGTGTGTGTGTGTACAATTAAAAAGTGTTCTGGTGTCAGAAGACAGGTCGTATTTCAGATCCTGGGTGGCACTCATTACCTCAACCAAATAAAGACATGTTGTGGTGTGCGTGTGTGTGTGTGTGTTTGTGTGTGTGTGTGTGTGTGTGTGTGTGTGTGTGTGTGTGTGTGTGTGTGCGTGTGTCAGTGCGTTTGTGTGTGTGCGTGTGTGTGCGTGAGTGTGTGTGTGTGTGTGTGTGTGCGTGTGTGTGTGTGTGTGTGTGTGTGTGTGTGTGTGTGTGTGTGTGTGTGTGTGTGTGTGTGTGTGTGTGTGTGTGTGTGTGTGTGAGCGCGCGCACGCGCGTACATGTTACTTACCGCCATTAAACATCCAATCCAAATTATAGATTGAGGCTTTCAGCAGGAGGTGTACTATTACAGGTTTCAAGGGCTCTTCTTACACGGAATATAGGTCACGCACTGGTTCTAAGGTCAGGAGTCATCAATGTAAAATGCTCCACATTGTCAAAAAAAAATGTATTCAATAAATAATGAATGTGGGGAAAATGTTAATTGGGAAAACCTTTCCAGATTAAGACAACATTGGTTCTTATTAGAGCTGTCAGTTTATCGCGTTAATTAGAGTTAATTAATTACACAGCAAATTATCACGTTATGAAAATGTACTCAAAATGTATTAAAATTTTTTATTTATTTTAAATTGTTATTATATTATTATTATAATATATATCGGTCGATATTGGCATTAAAATGTGATATCGGAAATGATCGGTATCGGTTTTCAAAAAAAATATATATATATTTTATTTTTTACATTTTTTTACCTTTATTTACCCAGGCAAGCAAGTAAGAACAAATTCTGATTTTATTTATTGTCAAAGTATGCATAATGTTGTGTTAATTCCACGACAAGAGATATGTAATGTTAATTACCTGAAATTATTCCGTTTTTGGAGGCTAAGTGGCGCAGTGGGCAAGGCGCTCGCCACTAACGCAGGAGATGCTGGGTTCGAGCCCAGCTTTCTGCGTTGCTACCAGCTTGGCTGGTCGTTCATACTAACACAATTGGCAGTGTTAGGGGTGGGAAAGCTTTTGGGTGGGGATTGGACGTTGTAGACAGCGACTCCTACAGGTCGGTTGGTGCGCCTGTACAGCATAATCAGGAAGTAACGGGGGCAGCGTGAGCCTCCCACGCGTTACTCCTTGCCGCTGAGAGATCGCGCTGTACAGGTGAAAAGATGTGACGGCTGCCTCCTCGTGTACCGGAGGGGACACGTGATGCAAGGCTTCGTCCTCACTGCAGCCGACCAGTGGGAGGCATAGTCTAGCGGTTCCCAAACTTTTTTGGCCGTGCACCCCCTGTCCCCTCCCGACCTAGCTGACGCACCCCCCAATGGGTTTCTGTTAGAAAAAATTGTTGCTGGTCTCCGTGCACAGATGAAGCAAACCTGTGTCAGACACGCCCAAGACATTATTGTTTATTATTATTATTAAAACGTACGTTTTTTATTAAAACGTTTCTTGAATTTCATGATTTACACAGTGAAAATCCCCATTTGAAATAATGTATATTAGTTATATTTATTAGGCATAAAAATAAATATTGTTTGGTTCCTGTTGGTTGTCAGTTAAGGCCATGAGTAGGTAGGGAATTTATTTTATTTAATTTTTTATTTTATCTCTTCCCACGGCGACTATCAGGGGTGTAAAGTACTTGAGTAATTGTACTTCATTACAATACTTAAGTACTGTTTTGGGGGATTTGTACTTTACTCAAGTATTATTAGGTTTGTATACTTTGTACTTTTACTCCATTACATTTCAGAGAAAAAAAACATACTTTTTACTCCTTACATTTAAAATGCAGACCTACAAAGTACAAAGTACAAATCTTGCAGGTCCAACCATTTTAATTAGTATATTTGAATTGTTTATCTGGCCAAACTAATGTTAACGTTATTAATCCTGCGACCGCAGGTAAACAGCCAATCAAATCCCCATCAATGGAAAATGAACCCACCCATACCCATGCTGATTGGTCCTTGTGCAAGACTAGAAAGCGGGGATCTTTGATTAAACACCTGCTATCAGAAGAATAGACAGTCAGAGTGACAAGACATAGAAGATGGCCACAATGAGTGATGAACAGGACGAAACGGTCGGCGACGGCGTGGATGGACAAGACGAGCATCCATGGCCCTATCTACATAAAAAATACATAGTTCAAGGACTCCAACCTTATAGTGTTGTTGAGTTGCCATCATTCAAAAACCTGATAAATGGTTTGCGACCAAGCACTAACGTCATTACGAGGCCACTGTCCGCTCGAAGATCAGCAAAGCTGCTCAAACCATGAACGAGAAAGTCACTGCTGCTATGAGTGAAGTTGAATGGATTGCGACAACAACAGATTGCTGGACAGCCCGACGAAGAAGTTTCATTGTGGTAACCGCTCACTGGATCGACAGTGAAAGCTTTGAAAGGCGTTCTGCTGCAGAAGACTGAAGGGCTACCATACTTTCAATGTTTTGGCCAGTGCCTTAAACGACATTCACTTGGAGTACAAAATCTGCATTATGCTGTGGTTAATATTGTGTTATTATTCAGGGTATACTCCAGTATTCTGTCTTTAATATTGTGATATTATTCAGGGTATACTCCAGTATTCTGTGGTTAATATTGTGATATTATTCAGGGTACTCCAGTATTCTGTCTTTAATATTGTGATATTATTCAGAGTATACTCCAGTATTCTGCCTTTAATATTGTGATATTATTCAGGATAATCCAGTATGCTGTGGTTATTATTGCGATATTATTCAGGGTACTCCAGTATTCTGCCTTTAATATTGTGATATTATTCAGGGTACTCCATTATTCCATCTTTAATATTGTGATATTATTCAGGGTACTCCAGTATTCTGTCTTTAATATTGTGATATTATTCAGGGTACTCCAGTATTCTGCCTTTAATATTGTGATATTATTCAGGATAATCCAGTATGCTGTGGTTAATATTGTGACGGGTTGAGCGTGAACGTTCCGATGGCCCACCCTCGGCCGTGATGGACACGTCTCTCTTCCTATAGTGAAGAACGGCCCGCCCTCGGCCGTGATGGACACATCACATTACATTTACTGTCGTCGCTCGGCATCCCATTGTTTCAGTATATCTAAAGCAGCACATCGTTTGAAAGCTAAAATGAGACCAGACTCATGCATGTGCTACAAATGGTTCAAGAATAGCTTTCAAAATACTTTGGGTATGCCATCGATAGCCGTTTTATGCAAAATGTGCAGGAATATGTTAATGACAGTAATATTGTTTGGGGTATGACTGATGGGGGACAAATCATAGCCAATCGGCATAGAGTCAAGTCAACAGGCTGGCTTGGACCTCATTAACTTGCGTAAGTTAAACCCCCTTGTGTATTGATTTCCTAATTTTGGCAGGTTATTGATTTCTTTCCACCAAAAATGTTCATCTCTCCAACATTCCTTTGTGGAACACCGGGTGCTTCAGTGATCCATAAGTCAGAAGTTTCAAGTTTGTTTTTATTCGTCAAATATAATGTGCATGTACTCTACAGTGAAATGCTTGGTGCTGTATGAGCCCCTGAGAATGTGCTTCATACAGTAAAAAAGTAGTAAAAGAGGAATAACACTATACAATATACAATATACAATACAATATACAAGCTAAAGTACAACCTAGGTACAATCTAAGTACAGTGAGTAAAAATGCAGACAATGAGGTGCAAATGCAGACAATGAGGTACAAACATTTTAAGGCAAGGTGCAAATGCAAATGAGGTATGAATGTTGTGCAAATCTCTTTAATAAATAGATAAATATAATGTAGTGTTAAAGTGTCTAAAGTGGTGTTAAAGGAGATGGGAGATTTGTT
>NC_140183.1:13774185-13786685 GCF_963971535.1 Notolepis coatsorum | reverse complement strand
GCGTTACTATTCTGTAATTCCAGTTGACGCACGTCCAACCTCTTCATTGCCAAATGGAATTCTCTCTCCTCCTGCCTCTCTTCCTTCTCTAGTCGAAGACGGGCTAAAGATTATAGCGTGCTTCCCATTTAGGACTAGAAGGAGTAGTAGAATCAACTTCCGAACCCACGGAGTCATCACTATCAGGATCAACAACATCTTCAATCTTGGCAGTGGCAAACTTTTTAGAAATGGCACCACCCTTTGGGTCAAGACAAACTGTGGGATACATACCATCAGCGTAGCCTGTAGTAGCCTCACCTCCCTCACAACAACCATTGCAGAGTGCAACGTCCTCTGTCCTCTATCCACCTGGGACGTGGGCAAACTTGAATACTTGTTGTTCCAACAACCCAGCCAGCACAGCTGCCTTGTATTCAGCTTTGCCAAACGAACTTTGGACAGAAATACTATAATGCCTATCAAACATAACTCAGCTTTTGTGCAGCGATCAAACTGACCCCTCGTAGGGTCCGCCACAAAAGCATCCAATCAGGAGAGAGCCGCTGTGGAAGGAGCGCGGCGCCCGGTGTGTTGTGTTTCCAGAGCGCGCTGCCGTGTTGCGCAGCCACTCTGAGCACTTTTTAGATTGAAAAGCTCTGAACTCGTCGGGAAGGCGCCGCTGTCAGAAGCAGAGCGCGTGACTGAAGCCCCACTGAGAGACACTTTAGTCTCAGGCCGTTTAGAATCATCCGTAGCTTCACGTATTGTTTACACAGATTTACAGTCTTCTAGAGACCTTCCTTAAGCTGGACTAGATTCAAGATTCAAGATTCAAGAGGTTTATTTGTCACATACATACACAGGGCATACAGTGACGTGCGGGTGGCCATGCCCGCTTTGATTGTGCAATAATACAATAGTAAATCAAATAAGTAGAAGGATAATAAAATAGACATAAAATAGACATGATAGACTAGATGGCAACATCTAAGACATGTAAGGGTAAATTCCCACAGTTCAGGCTTGGCTTGGCATAGACTGAGTTCTATTCATAAGGCCTTTGGTAGGGTTTCTTTTCTGGCATACAAGTTTAATAGTATAAATACTTTCTTCAGAACAGTTTTGGCTTGGGCTGCCACAGTGTGCACCAGCTCAAAGTGTGTATCAGCTCACAGTGTGTACAACCATCAAAGGAGCTCTCCTGGTCAGGTACAACCATCAAAGGAGCTCTGCTGGTCAGGTACAACCATCAAAGGAGCTCTGCTCGTCAGGTACAACCATCAAAGGAGCTCTCCTGGTCAGGTACAACCATCAAAGGAGCTCTGCTGGTCAGGTACAACCATCAAAGGAGCTCTGCTGGTCAGGTACAACCATCAAAGGAGCTCTCCTGGTCAGGTACAACCATCAAAGGAGCTCTGCTGGTCAGGTACAACCATCAAAGGAGCTCTCCTGGTCAGGTACAACCATCAAAGGAGCTCTGCTCGTCAGGTACAACCATCAAAGGAGCTCTCCTGGTCAGGTACAACCATCAAAGGAGCTCTGCTGGTCAGGTACAACCATCAAAGGAGCTCTGCTGGTCAGGTACAACCATCAAAGGAGCTCTCCTGGTCAGGTACAACCATCAAAGGAGCTCTGCTGGTCAGGTACAACCATCAAAGGAGCTCTCCTGGTCAGGTACAACCATCAAAGGAGCTCTGCTGGTCAGGTACAACCATCAAAGGAGCTCTGCTCGTCAGGTACAACCATCAAAGGAGCTCTGCCCGTCAGGTACAACCATCAAAGGAGCTCTGCTGGTCAGGTACAACCATCAAAGGAGCTCTGCTGGTCAGGTACAACCATCAAAGGAGCTCTGCTGGTCAGGTACAACCATCAAAGGAGCTCTGCTGGTCAGGTACAACCATCAAAGGAGCTCTCCTGGTCAGGTACAACCATCAAAGGAGCTCTCCTGGTCAGGTACAACCATCAAAGGAGCTCTCCTGGTCAGGTACAACCACCAAAGGAGCTCTCCTGGTCAGGTACAACCATCAAAGGAGCTCTCCTGGTCAGGTACAACCATCAAAGGAGCTCTCCTGGTCAGGTACAACCACCAAAGGAGCTCTGCTGGTCAGGTACAACCATCAAAGGAGCTCTGCCCGTCAGGTACAACCATCAAAGGAGCTCTCCTGGTCAGGTACAACCATGGCCACCAATGGTCGTAGGCTGCAGGTCTCAAATGTAAAACTGCCGTTTGAAGAAATTCTTTGAACACGGCTTCCTCTCACGGCCACATTGGGCCCAGTTTCCATAGTATAGCTTCGCAGTGATCACTGGCTCAGATCACAGCCGTGTCCCTCAGCCCACGCAGTCACTGAGCAGACAGGAACACAAACACACACACACACACACACTCACACACACACACACACACACACACACACACACACACACACACACACACACACACACACACACACACACACACACACACACACACACACACACACACACACACACACACACACACACACACACACACACACACACACACACACACACACACACACACACACACACACACACTCACACTTTGCCATCTTGTGATTGTGCTCTTAGCTCCCTGCTGGGATATCGCTGCAGTCCTTCCTGTCGCCTACTGCTTCTGATAACCACTCTGGGAACAACACTCACACACACACACACAAACACACACACACACACACACACACACACACACACACACACACACACACACACACACACACACACACACACACACACACACACACACACACACACACACACACACACACACACACAAATGTCACCCAGTCTAGTTCTGACTACAAGAGATAGTAAGCATATTATTTTCCACTGGACACAGGACTCTCGCCTGACCTGTTATCCCCCCTATGTCTCTCTCTGTCTCTCTCTCTTTCTCTCTCTCTCTCACACACACACACACACACACACACACACACACACACACACACACACACACACACACACACACACACACACACACACACACACACACACACACACACACACACACACACACACACACACACACACACACACACACACACACACACACATACAGTGAGCAGTCCAAAATAGGCAGCACTGAAACAAACCAAAGTTCAAGTTTAAAGGGGAACTATACTATTTCTTTCACTATTTGGGCAATTTTACACAATTCCTGTGAGTCTATGGAACACATCTGTACGTTTTGTTTTCAAAGAAATTCATTGTTTTGTATTTCAAATGTTTAATTAGACCTTCAGGTAAAATCTATGCAAATTGGTTAATGTAGGTGGCTAAACTATGATATTTTTAATTGATATGTTAAAAGGAAAAGTGTCCGATGAATCCTCTGATTTAAAATCCTCTGTTTAAAATGTAAACGTCTAATTTGACAGTGTGATGACAGAAATTATATCAATTGAACTCATTGCACCTCATATCCTAGTTGCTGCTACCGTTGCTTTAGCTGCTTGGGCGGCAGTGGCTCAGGAGGTAGAGCAGTCGTCTGGTAATCAGAAGGTTAGGGTTAGACAGTGTCTCAGGAGGTAGAGCAGGTCGTCTGGTAATCAGAAGGTTAGGGTTAGACAGTGTCTCAGGAGGTAGAGCAGGTCGTCTGGTAATCAGAAGGTTAGGGTTAGACAGTGTCTCAGGAGGTAGAGCGGTCGTCTGGTAATCAGAAGGTTAGGGTTAGACAGTGTCTCAGGAGGTAGAGCAGGTCGTCTGGTAATCAGAAGGTTAGGGTTAGACAGTGTCTCAGGAGGTAGAGCAGGTCGTCTGGTAATCAGAAGGTTAGGGTTAGACAGTGTCTCAGGAGGTAGAGCAGGTCGTCTGGTAATCAGAAAGTTAGGGTTAGACAGTGGCTCAGGAGTTAGAGCAGGTCGTCTGGTAACCTGAAGGTTAGGGTTAGACAGTGTCTCAGGAGGTAGAGCAGGTCGTCTGGTAACCTGAAGGTTAGGGTTAGACAGTGTCTCAGGAGGTAGAGCAGGTCGTCTGGTAATCAGAAGGTTAGGGTTAGCCGTGTCTCAGGAGGTAGAGCGGTCGTCTGATAACCTGGGAGGTTCCCGGTTCGATTCCCGCTCCATCCCGGGCAGCGTGTCGAAGTGTCCTTGAGCAAGACAATAATTAACCCCTAACTGCTCCCAATGAGCAGGTTGGCTCCTTGCATGTGCGCCGCCGCCGTCTGTGTGTGAATGTGTGAGTGAATGGGTAAAATGTGAGGAACAAATATTATAAAGCGCTTTGGATGAAATAAATATATAAGTGCACCATTTACCATTTACTGTATCTCCCGTGTTATTCGTCACGGGAGGGATATTGACGAGAAACAATCACTTTGACCTGGAATCCGCGAGGGAAGTTGAACTGGACTTGTATTGTTTTTCTCTGCTCGACTGCACTCTGCTAGACCTCAGAATGATGTGCTTTTTTCTCAGAAGAGCTCTTCCCGAAATCACTCACCCACCCGCCCACTCTGACACAATTATATTATTAACATTAGTGACTTTTGAACCATGTTGACATTAGGCAAAGTGAAGCGCTGAGACCGCAGGCTCCGGCTGGCACCAGACAGCCCACTTCCTACATCCTACGCCCATAATGGCAGGCGTCTGATTCCTGATCCTCTCCTGTTCCTCTCCTGACTTTGTTCTCGCAGTAATTTTCTGTGTGATTACTTCCCTCCTCTCAGGATGAAAATGGTTTTCATAAACACGAAAAACATTTTTTGCTGCATGATTGTCTCTCGTTTAAACTCTGGGAGTGTGTGTGTGTGTGTGTGTGTGTGTGTGTGTGTGTGTGTGTGTGTGTGTGTGTGTGTGTGTGTGTGTGTGTGTGTGTGTGTGTGTGTGTGTGTGTGTGTGTGTGTGTGTGTGTGTGTGTGTGTGTGTGTGTGTGTGTGTGTGTGTGTGTGTGTGTGTGTGTGTGTGTGTGTGCGTGCATATAGTGAGTGTGTGCTCGTGCATGTGATGTGTGTGTGTGTGTGTGTGTGTGTGTGTGTGTGTGTGTGTGTGTGTGTGTGTGTGTGTGTGTGTGTGTGTGTGTGTGTGTGTGTGTGTGTGTGTGTGTGTGTGTGTGTGTGTGTGTGTGAGGGTCTAGCAGCACAGCTGGTTCAGGGATCATTGTTCCATCTGTTTTGGCACCAGCTCTCTCTCTTTACCTCCAGGCTGTCTCGCCCTCCCATGGTCACTCTCTCTCTCTCTCTCTCTCTCTCTCTCTCTCTCTCTCTCTCTCTCTCTCTCTCTCTCTCTCTCTCTCTCTCTCTCTCTCTCTCTCTCTCTCTCTCTCTCTCTCTCTCTCAGATTTGAGCGTGGGGAGAGTTCTCCCTCCCACTCCTGCACAGTGGAATCTCAGGGTGAGGAGGGGTGAGGCAGGTTAAGGGTTAACACACCAACATTGACGCCCAAAAGACTTTCATAACCCGACCTTGTGATTCATGTTCAAAGTCAATCGGATGCTTCCGAAAAATCACAACAATTTGTCAAGGGATAGTACGTTATGTTATGTTGACACGGTGCGCCCGTGCTGCTGCTTTTCACATAGAAGTCCTTCATGTGAGGAATAATCAACGAGTTCACCTACAAGTTGATTATTCAGCTTATACTCGAGAACTACTCTGAATGTCTGATCCCTGAGTGTGTCTGACTCCCACCTAAACTGAATGGACTATAATAACATATGACGTATATTATGTCGGTTAGGGTACCTTGTGTATACTGGACCGGTGTATACTCTTTACTTTACTTACTCATAGTATATAGATGCTAGTGTTTATTATATTTATTGTAATGTAAAATATAACTGATAGAGGGCATACAGACCCTCATCTGCATCTTTGATCACACTGCTTACTTGCTCAGATGCGTATATTCAGAGTTAATTATATAGTTTACACTGCCTATTTAAACTTTTCTCGTGTACTATACTTTTATTAACTCTATTTATGTCTTTCTACTATTAGAAAGGAGGTAGAGCAGTCGTCTGGTAAGGTTTCCGGTTTGATTCCCGCTCCTCCCGGGCAGTCTGTCAATGTGTCCTTGAGCAAGACACTTAACCCCTAATTGCTTCGATGAGCAGGTTGGCACCTTGTATGGTCGCCTCTGCCGTCAGTGTGTGAATGTGAGTGAATGAGTCAAATGTGAGGAACAAAAATTGTAAAGCGCTTTGAAAAATGCAGCATTTACAATGAATTTTTACAAGTTGATTAGTCAGCTGTGCTTCACCACAGTTGATAACGAACAAGCCTTGACCGCTGTGCGCTTTAACGTTGCTACGGTTACAGGTCGGACAGCGGATGAATTTCGAACGCTGATTAAACTCGAGCCGAACTACGTGTGCATTTTAAACAGTTTTAACGCACACCTGCCGGCCAATCAGAAAAGAGCATTCACCCATATCATGGTAGGAACTCAATTGAATGCATACAGTAAAGGAAGAAAGGACATTTGCCAAGTATATTCACATAAACCAGGAATGTATCATCTGCATGGACCAGCTCCAGTTCTAACGCCAGGTCAAGGGCAGTGGGAGGAGTTACCTAGCACGTGTGTTGGACCTCTGGTTGTGTGTAACGGCATGGCCTTACACAGTCCACTGAGGGCCTGCGGTACAACTAGGGTTTGATGCATTCCCCTTGGAAATAGCTGAGATTCAGCGACATGCCCGTGTTGACATAGTGACAGTTGACCTGCATCACCCCTCTAACCTGCCCTGGTGACTGATGATTCATAACCCTAGGATATGATGGATAATCTAGATAGAGATCTGGAGGTTGTGGTGTGGATAATGAAAGAGAGGAAGAGCGTGAGGAAGAGAGGAACGGAAAGGAGGAGGAACGAAGAATAGATGGCTTGAATTCCAGTCGGCATGTAGCGACATGTAGGCTATACTGTGTGTAGCAGCACATTATATATATATATATATATATATCGATTAAAATATTTAATCGCGATTAATCGCATGATTGTCCATAGTTAACTCGCGATTAATCGCAAATTAATAATTTTTTTTCTTTTTTTTTTTACCTTTTTTAAGTTCCAAGTTTTAATACTCTTATCAACATGAGAGTCAACAAATGCTTGACCCTCATGCATTGCAAATTTGCATCAAATTCAAAACAGAGTGATGCACAAAATAACTTAATTATTATTCAATTTAAAACAATGTATAAAGTGTGCATGAAATAATAGGGGAAAGAAAACGTTAGGAACTTGTTACATTCACCCACACAAGGGCTGAGTAATCACACAACCCCCCTCTCTCTCACACACACACACTCTCTCAGCTCTCTTTCTCTCTTGCCCCTTCCTCATCTCTCTCACCCCCCTCGCTCTCTATATATATATATATATCACACACACACACACACTTCAGAAACAAACATAGTATCATTGAGAGCATCAATAATACACCTGAGTGAAGTCTAGCAAAAAAAAAAAAAAAAAAAAGTATAGATTTCTTTTCTTAAAAGTTAATCGTGAGTTTAAAAAAATAGAATCGGGCGATAACGCGTTAATACAGCGTTAACTTTGACAGCCTTAAAGCTACTGAGTACATATGCTAATTCGATGTACTGTATGTACAGTATTATTATGTACATTATTATTATGTACAGTGATAATAATTAGTATAAATACACTGGTACCATTGACTTTTTATACATTTTTCCTGGGTCCGCTCTCCTATAAACCATGCCCCGTTGTCCTCTATCTCATATAAGCCACGCCCCTGTGTCCTCTCCCACCTATAGGCCACACCCCTGTACCCTGAACTACTAGTGTTTTCAAGGTGTGTCCTATTGAAGTTGTTTTGCTCCTGCAAACGTATGTGCGCCCAGGACCTGGTAATGTTTTCCACGAAGACATGCAGTAGTCTATGTCTACACACTACGCAGTGTGTCAGGCGTCGGTGATCCCCACAGACTGGAATTCAGCCCTCGAGAAATGAGTCAGGAGAGGTCAAAGGGCAAAGACAAGAGGGGAGCAAGAGAGAGAGAGAGACTGAGGTGGGGAGAGGGGGGCAGTGGTGCGCAGATGGAAGGGAGGGGATTCCTGTGACTAAATGTGAAATTAGTTTTGGAGTAGTTCCTGTGGTAGTTCCTGTAGCAGTTCCTGCGGTAGTTCCTGTGGTAGTTCATGTAGTAGTTCCTGTAGTAGTTCATGTGGTAGTTCCTGTAGTAGTTCCTCCGGTAGTTCATGTGGTAGTTAATGTAGTAGTTCCTGTAGTAGTTCCTGTAGTAGTTACTGTGGTAGTTCCTGTAGTAGTAACTATAGTAGTGCCTGTAGTAGTTACTGTAGTAGTACATGTGGTAGTTCCTATAGTAGTTCCTGTAGTAGTTCCTGTAGTAGTTCATGTAGTAGTTCATGTAGTAGTTCATGTAGTAGTTCCTGTAGTAGTTATTGTAGTAGTTCATGTAGTAGTTCATGTAGTAGTTCCTGTAGTAGTTCCTGTAGTAGTTAATATAGTAGTTCATGTAGTAGTTCCTGTGGTAGTTCATGTAGTAGTTCCTGTAGTAGTTCCTGTAGTAGTTACTGTGGTAGTTCCTGTAGTAGTTCATGTAGTAGTTCATGTTTTTTTTTTTTTTTTTTTTTTACCTTTATTTTACCAGGTAGTCACTTGAGATCAAAGATCTCTTTTTCGAGCAAGACCTGGCCAAAATGGCAGCAAAAACAAAAAACAGCCAAAATGGCAGCAAAAACAAAAAACAAACATACAAAAATACATAAAAGGCAAAGTGGGGCAAGGGGATACATTTGAGCTGCAGCAAATCAGATTGAATGGGATTGGGGGAGATTGGAGGGCAGGGTAAAAAGGTAGAAAGAGGATGGAAGGTGAGGCCCTGCAGGAGGTTGCTGGGGAGAGAAGGTCAGGTTAAAAACATAAAATATAACAGCACATTATGCAGTGAAGCAGCGACATTCTCCCATCTCATTCTTTAAAATGCCCTTAATTTGAACTTTAAAATCAGATATGGTAGTGAGGGCCTGCAGTTTCAAAGTTTTTTGAAGTCCATTCCAGGCAGAGGGAGCAGAGAACATGAAGGCCCTTTTCCCAAACTCTGTGCGGGTTCTGGGTACTGAGGCATATAAATAGTCCTGGGATCGTAAGCTGTAAAATGGGTTTGATGTGATGGTGAGGTATGAACCGAGGTAAAAAGGGAGCTGACCAATAATTGCTTTATAAATGAAGGTGTACCAATGAAGCAGTCTACGGGCAGTCAAGGACGGCCAGTTAACTTTAGCATACAGAGTGCAATGATGGGTAAGTGATCTATATCCAGAAATAAATCTTAATACACCATGGTAAGCAGTGTCCAACATGTGTAGTGAGGTGGAACAGGCATTCATGTATAAAACATCACCATAATCTAATACTGGTAAAAAAGTGGCAGCAACTAGTTGCTTCTTTGCATTAAAAGAAAAGCACGATTTGTTTCTGAAAAAGAAACCCAACCTCACTTTTAGCCTCTTGACCAGGCTTTCAACGTATGGTTTAAAAGACAAGCTGTCATCAAGTAAAAAGCCAAGGTATTTAAAAGTCGACACAATCTGAATAGGAATGCCTTGCGATGTGTGTATAGAGGCAAGACAAGGCATTTTTGTTTTGGATTTAGTAAAAATCATAATTTTTGTTTTTTCCGGATTTAAAACAAGCTTTAGTTGCTGAAGTTGGGATTCTATTTCTTTAAACGTACTTTGCAAACTTTCCAGAGCTTTTGTCAACGTATTAGCACAACAGTAAATGACAGTGTCATCAGCATAAAAATGAAAGTTTGCATTTGGAACATTTTTGCCTAGATTATTGATATAGATTGTAAATAACAATGGTCCTAGAACAGAACCTTGTGGCACCCCCTTGTGGACAGATAAAACATCAGAATAAAAACCATCAGCCTGAACACATTGAGTCCTGTCAGCAAGATAATTACAGAACCAGCCAACAGCAGAGTCAGACAGTCCTACATTAATTAGCCTATGCTTCATTATATTATGGTCCACTGTATCAAATGCCTTTGAAAAATCAATAAAAAGGGAAGCACAATGTTGTTTCCTATCTAAAGCCCCAATTATATCGTTTACTACCTTTGTAGCTGCTGTAACGGTACTGTGACATTTCCTAAAACCAGATTGATCACAAGATAAAATAGCATTGTTATATAAGAACTCCTTCAGCTGATTACTTACCAGAGTTTCCAGTATCTTGGCTAAAGCTGACAAATTAGAAATTGGCCTGTAGTTGTTGGGGTTTGAAGGCTCACCACCTTTTAACAGGGGTAGAACATGAGCCTTTTTCCAAATCTTGGGTATTTCATTACAAGTCAAGGTTAAGTTAAAAATATAAGTTAGAGGTTCTGCAATAAAATCAGCAGAAAGCTTTAAATAATAGGGATCCAGTTTGTCTGGCCCAGCTCGTTTTTTAGGATTCAAATTCTTAAGGGCTTTATGCACTTCACCAATAGAGAAGGGCTGAAAATCAAATGTATTATGTGATGGGGGCTCAGTTTCAAGTGGGACCTGTGTTGTGGTATTGTTTGTTACTTGATCAAAGAGAAACCCAGAAGAGACAAAGTGTTTGTTAAAGCAGTTGAGCATCTCAGTTTTCTCATACACAGTAGATAGACCAGATACAATACAGGGTGGAAGACCAGCTGTGCTATTTGGGGATAAGGATTTGATTGTCTGCCAAAATTTCTGTGGGTTATTTAGGTTTTCTGTTGTGAGAGTGAGATAAAAACTTGATTTGGCCTTCTTTACTAAGGAAGTACATTTATTTCTTAAACATCTAAAAGTGGTCCAGAGAGCTTCAGAGTTTGCCTTCCTTGCCTTGGCCCAGATGAGATTCCTTTCTCGTATGAGGTTGGATAAATCTTTAGAAAACCAGGGGTTATCCCTGCCCCTAACTCTATACTTCCTAAAGGGGGCGTGTCTGTCTACAATTGGCAAAAACATATCCAGGAAGAGATTCCATGCTAATTCAACGTCAGGTATTAAAGAGACCCTGCTCCAATCATTTAGGTACATATCCTGCCAAAATCCCTGTTCAAAAAAGTGCTTTGTATCACGTTTAATAATGTAGCGAGGTTTTGACTTCGATATCTTTGTATCCCTAACACCCGCAATAACACAATGGTCACTCACATCATTAGGAAACATGCCTATCGAGGTATACTTATGAGGATTATTTGTTAAGAACAAGTCAATAAGTGTAGATTTTTCAGGACATTTCAGATTTGGGCGAGTTGGGGAGAGTATTAATTGCGTAAAATTCATTGAATTGCAATATGCTTTAAATTCATCTGACGCCGGAGATAACCAGTCCCAATTGAAATCACCAACAATGACTATTTCATTGTTGGTGATTGTAGTTGCTGTGGTAGTTCCTGTGGTAGTTCCTGTAGTAGTTCCTGTAGTAGTTCCTGTAGTAGTTCATGTAGTAGTTACTGTAGTAGTTCATGTAGTAGTTCATGTAGTAGTTCCTGTAGTAGTTCCTCTAGTAGTTCCTGTGGTAGTTCCTGTAGTAGTTCATGTAGTAGTTCCTGTAGTAGTTCATGTAGTAGTTCCTGTAGTAGTTCCTGTAGTAGTTCATGTAGTAGTTCCTGTAGTAGTTCATGTAGTAGTTAATGTAGTAGTTACTGTAGTAGTTCATGTAGTAGTTACTGTAGTAGATCCTGTAGTAGTTCCTGTAGTAGTTACTGTAGTAGTTCATGTAGTAGTTCCTGTAGTAGTTCATGTAGTAGTTACTGTGGTAGTTCCTGTAGTAGTTACTGTAGTAGTTCCTGTAGTAGTTACTGTAGTAGTTCATGTAGTAGTTACTGTAGTTCATGTAGTAGTTCATGTAGTAGTTACTGTAGTAGTTCCTGTAGTAGTTCATGTAGTAGTTCCTGTAGTAGTTCCTGTAGTAGTTCATGTAGTAGTTTCTGTAGTAGTTCGTGTAGTAGTTCCTGTAGTAGTTACTGTAGTAGTTCATGTAGTAGTTCCTGTAGTAGTTCATGTAGTAGTTCATGTAGTAGTTCCTTTAGTAGTCCGTGTAGTAGTTCCTGTAGTAGTTACTGTAGTAGTTACTGTAGTAGTTCATGTAGTAGTTCCTGTAGTAGTTACTGTGGTAGTTCATGTAGTAGTTCATGCAGTAGTTCCTGTAGTAGTTCCTGTGGTAGTTACTGTGGTAGTTCATGTAGTAGTTCCTGTAGTAGTTCATGTAGTAGTTCATGTGGTAGTTCATGTAGTAGTTATTGTAGTAGTTATTGTAGTAGTTCCTGTAGTAGTTCCTGTAGTAGTTCCTGTAGTAGTTCCTGTAGTAGTTCATGTAATAGTTCCTGTAGTCAGGGCTGTACAGTGCGATATATATCTCGCACATGCTACACTGACGTCAGTCTGTGCGATGAATGGATTGACTTCAGTAGCACTGGTGCGATGGCCCGTGGCAAAAAAAGAAAAGTGTGACGGTATTAAGTTGAATGGGCCACGGCGCCACGCTATCCACTTGGTGAGTTGACAGTGCCACGAGAGCACTGCACAAGACCA
>NC_140183.1:13678562-13766062 GCF_963971535.1 Notolepis coatsorum | reverse complement strand
GAAGGATTGCACTACAACTCGTACACCTTACTGTAAATTGTACCTAAAATTGTACCTCATCCCATTTCTGCTTTGCACTAGATAGTACTGTACATTAGTACACTGCATAGTATTGTATATTATATGGTAACTCAGAACATTGTACATATGTCTATACCGAACACTGTGACCTAATTTTTCTTCTTCTAAATTACATGCTATATTATGTTATTTGATACTATCTTGTCTAGCACAGTCTCTGGAGCGTAACAGTAAGAAGCATTTTGTATGAAAGTATTCTGTACTTCTGTATGACAACTATTAAAGAACTTGAACTTGAACTTGAACTTGAAGGATTCTTTTCACCAGCTTGTCCCACCCGGGCTAATAGTAAGCTGCATCTGGAGCTCTCATGTTCTCTCCTGTGGTGTGTTCCTTGTCCGCATCCCCTGCCATCCACTCTGTCCAGGCTTTGAGCGGCTGATTCCATGCGGTGTCAGGCCTGGATGCATTTTGTACAACTTCCCGGCATGACACGGTTGTCTTGTAGCCCCGCTTGAGCTCCGCGCTGGTCTGTCTGTCTGTCTGTCTGTCTGTCTGTCTGTCTGTCTGTCTGTCTGTCTGTCTGTCTGTCTGTCTGTCTGTCTGTCTGTCTGTCTGTCTGTCTGTCTGTCTGTCTGTCTGTCTGTCTGTCTGTCTGTCTGTCTGTCTGTCTGTCTGTCTGTCTGTCTGTCTGTCTGTCTGTCTGTCTGTCTGTCTGTCTGTCTGTCTGTCTGTCTGTCTGTCTGTCTGTCTGTCTGTCTGTCTGTCTGTCTGTCTGTCTGTCTGTCTGTCTGTCTGTCTGTCTGTCTGTCTGTCTGTCTGTCTGTCTGTCTGTCTGTCTGTCTGTCTGTCTGTCTGTCTGTCTGTCTGTCTGTCTGTCTGTCTGTCTGTCTGTCTGTCTGTCTGTCTGTCTGTCTGTCTGTCTGTCTGTCTGTCTGTCTGTCTGTCTGTCTGTCTGTCTGTCTGTCTGTCTGTCTGTCTGTCTGTCTGTCTGTCTGTCTGTCTGTCTGTCTGTCTGTCTGTCTGTCTGTCTGTCTGTCTGTCTGTCTGTCTGTCTGTCTGTCTGTCTGTCTGTCTGTCTGTCTGTCTGTCTGTCTGTCTGTCTGTCTGTCTGTCTGTCTGTCTGTCTGTCTGTCTGTCTGTCTGTCTGTCTGTCTGTCTGTCTGTCTGTCTGTCTGTCTGTCTGTCTGTCTGTCTGTCTGTCTGTCTGTCTGTCTGTCTGTCTGTCTGTCTGTCTGTCTGTCTGTCTGTCTGTCTGTCTGTCTGTCTGTCTGTCTGTCTGTCTGTCTGTCTGTCTGTCTGTCTGTCTGTCTGTCTGTCTGTCTGTCTGTCTGTCTGTCTGTCTGTCTGTCTGTCTGTCTGTCTGTCTGTCTGTCTGTCTGTCTGTCTGTCTGTCTGTCTGTCTGTCTGTCTGTCTGTCTGTCTGTCTGTCTGTCTGTCTGTCTGTCTGTCTGTCTGTCTGTCTGTCTGTCTGTCTGTCTGTCTGTCTGTCTGTCTGTCTGTCTGTCTGTCTGTCTGTCTGTCTGTCTGTCTGTCTGTCTGTCTGTCTGTCTGTCTGTCTGTCTGTCTGTCTGTCTGTCTGTCTGTCTGTCTGTCTGTCTGTCTGTCTGTCTGTCTGTCTGTCTGTCTGTCTGTCTGTCTATCTATCTATCTATCTATCTATCTATCTATCTATCTATCTATCTATCTATCTATCTATCTATCTATCTATCTATCTATCTATCTATCTATCTATCTATCTATATCGCAGTAGAAAGTGTCATCATAACTTCTATCAGAGAAACATATTGATGAGAGAAACCCTCGATGTTAGCATCTCCAACCAAAGGTTCTGCTGTGCTTTTGCTCAGATCATCTGCGGCCCATCGTAGGGCAGTGGACCGCAGATGAACTTCATGCTCCACCGCTTGTTACAGACAAACTCACCTCCGTATCACCGGGCTCGGGATATCAATTTCACCTTTGGGGAAAGCGGCCGCTCTGTATTTTCTTTCAACTTAGCAAACTGTCAGCTCAGGCTACCTCTGTGTGGAGCTACATTGGATCACCTGAAGAACCACAATGTTACACGGGTTTCATAATACTGTAACACAGTATGCCGTCGCTCCCAAACACAATGTATGTTCTCCTCGGTCTCCGCGAGGCTGGTGCGGAAGGGCTGTCTGTGTTGAGTTAGCGGGATTGACAGCTCGGTGTGTGACGGAGACCCTCTGTGTTACCAAACTCGGTCCAGCCAGGTTTACACGTCCCACTACACAGGCAAGGAGAGGTGGGGAGATGGTTAGAAGCGTGGAGGGTTGGGGGGTATTTCAGGGAGAGAGAGAGAGAGGGGTGAGGAGCTCTCTGAGTTTATGGGTGAGGAGAGGAGAGCAGAGAGAGAAAAGGCCACATGTAAAGAATCATGTTTTGATGTTGCTGGCTCCCAGTTGTATGTCGCTTCATATCACAGCTGTACATGTACCACAACGCTCTGCTAGCTTCACATCACAGCTGTATATGTACCACTACAGTCTGCTAGCTTCATATCACAGCTGTATGTTTACCACTACGCTCTGCTAGCTTCATATCACAGCTGTATATGTACCACTACGCCCTGCTAGCTTCATATCACAGCTGTATATGTACCACTACGCTCTGCTAGCTTCATATCACAGCTTACCACTACGCTCTGCTAGCTTCATATCACAGCTGTATATGTACCACTACGCTCTGCTAGCTTCATATCACAGCTGTATATGTACCACTACGCCCTGCTAGCTTCTTATCACAGCTGTATATGTACCACTACGCTCTGCTAGCTTCATATCACAGCTGTATGTTTACCACTACGCCCTGCTAGCTTCATATCACAGCTGTATATGTACCACTATGCTCTGCTAGCTTCATATCACAGCTTACCACTACGCTCTCCTAGCTTCATATCACAGCTGTTTGTTTACCACTACGCCCTGCTAGCTTCATATCACAGCTGTACATGTACCACTACGCCCTGCTAGCTTCATATCACAGCTGTACATGTACCACAATGCTCTGCTAGCTTCATATCACAGCTGTACATGTACCACTACGCCCTGCTAGCTTCATATCACAGCTGTACATGTACCACAATGCTCTGCTAGCTTCATATCACAGCTGTATGTGTACCACAATGCTCTGCTAGCTTCATATCACAGCTGTATGTGTACCACAATGCTCTGCTAACTTCATATCACAGCTGTATATGTACCACTACAGTCTGCTAGCTTCATATCACAGCTGTACATGTACCACTACGCTCTGCTAGCTTCACATCACAGCTGTATATGTACCACTGCGCTTTTCTCACTTCATATCACCGCCTGTCAAATGAACATAGACTGAAACATGTCAGTCAATGTTAGAGAGATGTGAGGAGGAGGAGGAGGAGGAGGAGGAGGAGGAGGAGGAGGAGGAGGAGGAGGAGGAGGAGGAGAGACGTGAGGATGTTATGAATGATGGAGGAAGAAGAGAGGCAGATGAGCAGAGAGCGATATGGGGGGTGGAAGAGAACCTGGGAAATGGGAACCATGTGGACTGGTGTGATGTTGGGGTCACTGTCCTACAAGAGACAGAGGGGATTAGCAGGGGGTGTTGAAAGTACAAGAGATAACCCGAGGGCCAGTGGTATGGTTCCTTTTATCCACACAAAGCAACCTCTCTCACACACTCTTTCTCTCTTAGGGACTGTATTTCCCCCCCGCTCTCTCTCTCTCTCTCTCTCTCTCTCTCTCTCTATCTCTCTCTCTCTCTCTCTCTCTCTCTCTCTCTCTCTCTCTCTCTCTCTCTCTCTCTCTCTCTCGCGCTCTCTGGGAGATACCCTCCTCTGAAAGTAGGCCAGGAGAAAAGGAATAACAATGCAGGGAGAGAAAGCTTTTCATGACAAATAGTGGCTGCACAGTCGTCTGGCTTGCATTACTCAAAAGAAAACACCCCAATAAAGACCAGGGGGCCTGAATGCGTTGGCCCCTGTTTTCAATGCTTCTATACGATAAGCTAATAGAATGAAGGCTTTTTAAACGGATTTTGGGAACGCCCTGGCTTCTTCTCACAGGTCAGGTTGAATTATTCCAACCTGATCCAGACCTTAGAATTAGTTTGTGATTCTGGAGTCTAGTGTTGCTTTCTTTGGTTCTTGCTCCAGTTCAAGATTCTTTTGGGCCATTCGCCATTTCCTAGATTGCTAGTCCCACCTAAGGGAAAGGTGTTCTTGAGGGTGACCAATATTGCTGCCGGTATCTGTAGCGATAGCTAGCTTGTTAGATATAGATAGCTTACAGACGGCTGGGTAGCGTAGAGGTCTAAGCACTCGCCTACTACCGCAGAGACTCTGGGATCGAATCCAGCTGTCAGCGGTACGTCCGGCTTGGTCAGTCATCCTTACGAACTATTGTATAATAATAAAAATAATGCAGGACCTCTTTAGGGGGTCTTTCATCGGCATGCAACGAACTGGACATGCAATTGGAGCGGCACACACACACACTGGGATATACACACACACACACACATGCATTAGTCTCTGCGCCTAACCCATCCCGTCGTCCTTCCCCCCATGGGCAGCCGGGAGCAGATAGGGCATCCATGTGAGCTTCCCCCCCGGGGACCAATTTAAGTGCTCCTGTCTGTCTTCGTCAAGGACGCCAGAGCGTTAGCGATCTGTTGTTGTGCATGTTTTTCCATTGGGTTTATCTTATGGGGGGGGAAACCCTTGCGAGCACGGGGAGAACATGCAAACTCCACACAGAAAGGCCTGGGAGATACCCCACCTGGGTACCTGACATCATGGAAACCTGGTCCCCAAGCGGGAATCGAACCCTGGACCTTCTTGCTGTGAGGCGACAGTGTTAACCACTACACCACCGTTCCGCCTATTGGCAGTGTTTGTGGGTGGGATGGTGGTGGGATATGAGTCCTGGTTGTCCTACTGGTCGGCCAGGACGCCTGTTCAGCAGTGAGGTGATCTGGGGGAAATAGCGTGAACCTCCGTAAGCGTTACGTTGTCCCAGTGAACCTCTTCGCTGTCAGGTGAAAATAAATGGCTGGGGACTCCACATGTATCGGAGGAGGCATGTGATAGACTACACCCTCCCACAGTAGGGCAATGCGTGCAACGACAAAAAAAAAAGAAAAATAATATATGCTAGCTCATTCTTTTGCATATTGCATGTGTCCAATGTTCATGTGACAAACATCGCCTGGGGATGAGGTTAAGCTAGCCAGACGAGTCTTGGTGGCTGATCGCATGAGATAAACTGACCACCGAGGAACTCCATCCTTGTCAACACCCCACTCTTAACCTCCTAACGTTCGATGGCCCTCATATGGCTGTCACGTTCGTGTGCGGGACGCACGCAGGTCGCAGCACTTTGCTCTTGTCTGTCGGCTCCAGGCTGCGCTTCTCCTGATCATTCAATACAATGTTGGAAAGTTGAATTTGCCGCCTTTTCGACCTATTGCGTGCTTCGGGGTCTAGAGTTACAAGACGAAATATCCGGAGAGCGTCATTTGACAAGCTGTTCTGATGAGTGACCACGTCCGGTTGTAAACGGTCCTGAACTGTCACCAGTCACCGCTGATTGAAAGTGATTGACCACCGTTGTAGCCAAGGAGCGTCTGCTCCGAAAGCGATGACAGACTAGCGCTGATTGCAACGAGAAGGGGGCAGAAGAAGACCAATAAGCTCTTTGTTTTGACTCACACGTCTGAATGAATGGAAGCGGACGGCCATTTTGGATAATCACACTGAATTATTGCGGTGCACACATTACAAAAACACTTATTTTCTGTAGGATTTCTATACACTTTGGATCTGTATGACTATAAGACTTCAGGCTATGGAACCGTTTCCCAGCTCCTACCTCTCAGCTGTAACCCAAAAACAGGCATCAAAAGTAAGGAGCAAATATTAAATTTCAGTGTGTTCAAACCTCTGTTTCTCTATTACATTAGTACTCATGCATGTGCAATACATATAAAGTATAATACATTGCAGATTACTTTGGGTATGTAATCGACATGTGTTTTATGCTAAATGTGCCTGACTGTTGAAATACAGGATAATATAAGAAAAACATTTCTATGATATGTATTTGAAGGCCACATACAGGACATCGCACCGATAAGCAGCGGAATAACAGTAGAAACATTGGTGCAACACCAGTAATAGTATAATCATGAGAGACCACTTTACCTGGTGATCCTGGCAGAATACAGGAGAAACATTGTTATAATCCTGTGCCACAGGGTAGGTTTGTTCATTGCAACAATAAACTCGTTTGAAAATGTTTTAACCTCTTAAGAATCGGGCAAAAATGTCCCTAGTTTTATTATAATATTTTTTTGGCAATTGCATGCCCAAAGTTATTTGCGATTTACTATACTTTATACTTATAGCACATGCATGAGTCTGGTCTCTTTTGAAAGGTAACATTCTGAAGTTGCTTACACAATAAAGGAAATTAAATAGAGTAACAGAGGTTTGAACACACTGAAGAAAAGAGTTTTGTGTACTCACATTTATTTTTACTGGTTGCCAGATGCCTGTTTTTAAGTGTCTTGCTCAAGGACACTTCGGCATGCTGCCCGGGACTAGCGGGAATCTAACCGGGAACCTTCCGATTACCAGATGACCGCTCTACCTCCTGAACCACTGTTGCCCCCAGTAATTCAAACCACAAGTTAGTGATTGATTATTATCTACACTTGAGCACAATACTGCTAATCACAGCAGAGAGAACACGATAAGAGTCACAGTCAGAGTTAGAAAGGAACTGAGAGTTTAAGATTAAACTTTAAGATGGTTGCTGAACAACTGCATTGCCCAGGAATAAGAGGAGACAGGATAAGTTATAGAGTTATATCTCAGCTCCTCAGCTGGAGAGGCCTGGACGGTCAGATAGACCGGGGTGTTTCAGCAACATGTCTTCATCAGGGTTACATTAAAACCAAGGTGTTTCAGCAACATGTCTTCATCAGGGTTACATTAAAACCAAGGTGTTTCAAGGTCTTCATCAGGGTTACATTAAAACCAAGGTGTTTCACCAACATGTCTTCATCAGGGTTACATTAAAATCAAGGTGTTTCAAGGTCTTCATCAGGGTTACATGACAAAGAAAGAACAATTGATCTTAAATAACCATATAAAATGGCCTCCACAGAGAAAATGGCCCCCCCGAATTGACAACAGACCAATCAGAAAACAGCAATGAAATGTCCACATATACATCCATGACAGAGGCATCAGCCAGTACAATTATTAAACAAAAGATCAAAACAAAACACTACATTTACATTTACATTTACATTTAGGTTTAGTCATTTAGCTGACGCTTTTATCCAAAGCGACTTACAAGTTCTGTATGAAAAGTCAGCAGGAAGGGTACAACTCTTTCAGCTGAGTAACAACGTTCATCAAACAGTGTTGAAACATGGGTGCTACAGTCTTGAGTGCATAGTAGTAGAGACATATTAGTATAGTATAGTAATATAGGCAAGATAGATTACATAGTTGCAAAGTGCATGATAGTAAAAGACAGTAAACATTTCAGATAGTGATGGAAGAAGTGTGCTTTTAGTCGACGGCGGACAATTGGTCCAGTTTCGGCTGTCCTAACTGTGGTCGATAGTTCGTTCAACCATTGTGGAGCGAGGAGCGCGAATAGCCGGCTTCTCTTTGATGACCTACAAGGAGCTTTGATACGAGTGGGTCTCAGGCGGCCAGAAGGTGTAAAAGTACAAACTATAAAGATTGTACTTTTACAACAAGAAGATACTGTAGATACCAATTTCCTCTCTGTGCGTTCAGTAGAAAGCTATCCGGCTGCAGGCTAGTCTAGCTTAGCACAAACCAGCTAGCCTAGCTCTCCCGGAGTTTTAAACTAGGCTAGTGATCCGTATTGGCTTCCATTCATTTCTGTATTCTTGTCTGACTCTGGAGAAGATGGAGTCAGATAATGTTGGTGGGTTCCTTCAAAATAATCTGCTGAAAGACGACTTCCAACCAGTTCTCCCTGTCTGGTCTGAGTGACGTCAGGTACTGTAGCTTGTTTAATCAGATGCTTGCAGGCGTGTTCTTCTGTGTTCTTTGAAATGTAGAACAGTTCATTCACCCCTTGGCCTTTGATTTTGACATGTTGAAGGGATGTAGTGATGAAGCATCCATCACTCATTTGTCCTTCGTCCTCAACCACCTCGACCGCTACTTCAGTAGGACCTCCAGTGCCTGTCAAACATTATCTTAAAAAAAGACAAATATTGATAGTGTCCTTAATTTGAATTACAGTGCATGAGAAATGTGTTGAAACAATGTGCGAAAAGTGACCAAGAGATGAGCGTTCATCATCACCGAAACCACTGCTGAGACATAAAGAGATGAGCGTTCATCACCAAAACCACTGATGAGACATAAAGAGATGAGCGTTCATCACCGAAACCACTGCTGGACATGAAGAGATGAGCGTTCATCACCGAAACCACTGATGAGACATAAAGAGATGAGCGTTCATCACCGAAACCACTGATGAGACATAAAGAGATGAGCGTTCATCATCACCGAAACCACTGCTGAGACATAAAGAGATGAGCGTTCATCATCACCGAAACCACTGCTGAGACATAAAGAGATGAGCGTTCATCACCAAAACCACTGATGAGACATAAAGAGATGAGCGTTCATCACCGAAACCACTGCTGGACATGAAGAGATGAGCGTTCATCACCGAAACCACTGATGAGACATAAAGAGATGAGCGTTCATCACCGAAACCACTGATGAGACATAAAGAGATGAGCGTTCATCACCGAAACCACTGATGAGACATGAAGAGATGAGCGTTCATCACCGAAACCACTGCTGAGACATAAAGAGATGAGCGTTCATCACCGAAACCACTGCTGAGACATGAAGAGATGAGCGTTCATCACAGAAACCACTGCTGAGACATAAAGAGATGAGCGTTCATCACCGAAACCACTGATGAGACATGAAGAGATGAACATTCATCACGGATGTAGACAGGTAAAATAATTGGATAGTAGAAGAGTAGTCCAGTCCAAAAATAGAGGTGAGGCCAGGGCTGGAGAAGTGACTGACTGGTTCAGGATCTGTGGGAGGGCCCTCAGAGCGGCTGGTCACAGCTGGGGAGGGGGGTCGGGGCCAGAGACATAATGTGCACAGGGCCCAGAATGACTTGCTACGCCCCTGGGAGAGGCCTTAAAGGTAGGATTTGCCTAGAGGAGAGGAGGAGACGCAACAGTCTCTTAGAATGCAACACAGATCTATTCATTGAATGATGTTTTGGTCCAACATGGCTTCTTATGCGGGGATATACTCACACAACATGCAAACAACAACATTCCTATAGTAGGGAGGTCAAACGTTTTTTTTACCGTCACAGACAAATCCGATTTCACGCGGTTGTAGTCGAGACATGGGAAAACCTTTGGATGCAAAAACCCTGTTGTTGGCTCCGATTTAAGGGGAGTAGCCATTTGAATGAAAAACAGCAGGTATTTCCCCAACAAATCATCAAACGACAAACTTGGCTACGACTGGTTTGTTCTACCAGTTGAAAGTGTTTTTTATGACTTCGGCTTTTTGTGAGGTAAGTGGCCAAACAATGTAAGGGTCAAAACCAGAGCGAAACTGATCTGAATAACATTGTGGGCGGAACTCCCATTTGATTATATTAAACTGTATTCTGAATAGCATTGTGGGCGGAGCTCCCATTTAATTACATTAAACAGTATTCTGAATAGCATTGTGGGCGGAACTCCCATTTAATTACATTATACTGTGTTCTGAATAGCATTGTGGTCGGAGCATCCCTTTTAATTACATTAAACAGTATTCTGAATAGCATTGTGGGCGGAGCTCCGATTTGATTACATTAAACTGTGTTCTGAATAGCATTGTGGGCGGAGCTCCCATTTGATTACATTAAACTGTGTTCTAAATAGCATTGTGGGCGGAGCTCCCATTTGATTATATTAAACTGTGTTCTGAACAGCATTGTGGGCGGAGCTCCCCTTTAATTAGGCTAAACTGTGTTCTGAATAGCATTGTGGGCGGAGGTCCCATTTGATTAAATTAAACTGCGTTCTGAACAGCATTGTGGGTGGAGCTCCCATTTGATTACATTAAACTGTATTCTGAACAGCATTGTGGGCGGAGCTCCCATTTGATTACATTAAACTGTATTCTGAACAGCATTGTGGGCGGAGCTCCCATCTGATTACATTAAACTGCGTTCTGAACAGCATTGTGGGCGGAACTCCCATTTGATTCTATGAAACTGTATTCTGAACAGCATTGTGGGCGGAGCTCCCATTTAATTACATTAAACTGTGTTCTGAACAGCATTGTGGGCGTAGCTCGCATTTAATTACATTAAACTGTGTTCTGAACAGCATTGTGGGCGGAGCTCCCATTTGATTACATTAAACTGTGTTCTGAACAGCATTGTGGGCGGAGCTCCCATTTAATTACATTAAACTGTATTCTGAACAGCATTGTGGGCGGAGCTCCCATTTGATTACATTAAACTGTGTTCTGAACAGCATTGTGTGCGGAGCTCCCATTTGATTACATTAAACTGTGTTCTGAACAGCATTGTGGGCGGAGCTCCCATTTAATTACATTAAACTGTATTCTGAACAGCATTGTGGGCGGAGCTCCCATTTGATTACATTAAACTGTGTTCTGAACAGCATTGTGTGCGGAGCTCCCATTTGATTACATTAAACTGTGTTCTGAACAGCATTGTGGGCGGAGCTCCCATTTGATTACATTAAACTGTGTTCTGAACAGCATTTTGGGCCGAGCTCCCATTTAATTACATTAAACTGTGTTCTGAACAGCATTGTGGGCGGAGCTCCCATTTGATTACATTAAACTGTGTTCTGAATAACATTGTGAGCGGAGATTAGATACGTGAAGTTATACAGGGACTAAACGTAAGACTTTAATTACATTGATTCAATGATTTTCCATTTAGGACCCGTCCTCCTTTGTTATTAGTGGACAAACATTCATCCCACTTGTACTCCTGATCTAGAAAGGTATGAGAACCTTCAGGAACCTGTATCTTTTTTGCATTTGGTTTTGAACAGGTTTTATGAGCGCTGTGACCGGACTCATCCCTGTGACCTCATCCATGTGACCTCATCAATGTGACCTCATCCCTGTGACCTCATCCCTGTGACCTCATCCCTGTGACCTCATCCCTGTGACCTGGCTCATCCATGTGACCTCATCCCTGTGACCTCATCCCTGTGACATAATCCCTGTGACCTGGCTCATCCCTGTGACCTCATCCCTGTGACCTCATCCCTGTGACCTCATCGCTGTGACCTCATCCCTGTGACATAATCCCTGTGACCTGGCTCATCCCTGTGACCTCATCCCTGTGACCTCATCCCTGTGACATAATCCCTGTGACCTGGCTCATCCCTGTGACCTCATCCCTGTGACCTCATCCCTGTGACCTCATCGCTGTGACCTCATCCCTGTGACCTGTGACCTCATCCCTGTGACCTGGCTCATCTGCCCCGTGGGACCGTGTTTCAATTCAAAGCCAAAGTTTCAAGCCAAAATTGCCATTGTGAGGGTTCTGGCCCAGCAGCAGCAGCAGTGAGGGTTCTGGCCCAGCAGCAGCAGCAGTGATGGTTCTGGCCCAGCAGCAGTGAGGGTTCTGGCCCAGCAGCAGCAGCAGTGATGGTTCTGGCCCAGCAGCAGTGAGGGTTCTGGCCCAGCAGCAGTGATGGTTCTGGCCCGCGCGGTGGGGCTCCATGAAGGATGAAATCTGCTCTGTGCATTAATCTGCCCCTCAGTGTTTGTGACATAACAGGCGGGACGATAACGCACAGCTTATTAAACAAACAGGCTAAGCAATAATAGCAAAGGAAAACATTGTGTATCCAATGTCCAATATAGAGCTAACTAGATCAGGCCTTGCAGATTGAGGTTAGGTAGGGGGTCTGGCTCGTCAGGGGTTAGGGAGGGGGTCTGGATCGTCTGGGGTTAGGTAGGGGGTCTGGCTCGCCGGGGTTAGGTAGGGGGTCTGGCTCGTCAGGGTTAGGTAGGGGGTCTGGCTGGTTGGGGTTAGGTAGCGGGTCTGGATCGTTGGGGTTAGGTAGGGGGTCTGGCTCGCCGGGGTTAGGTCAGGGGTCTGGATAGCTGGGGTTAGGTAGGGGGTCTGGCTCGCCGGGGTTAGGTAGGGGGTCTGGCTCGCCGGGGTTAGGTCGGGGGTCTGGCTCATCAGGGTTAGGTAGGGGGTCTGGCTCATCAGGGTTAGGTAGGGGGTCTGGCTCATCAGGGTTAGGTAGGGGGTCTGGCTCGCCGGGGTTAGGTCAGGGGTCTGGATAGCTGGGGTTATGTAGGGGGTCTGGCTCGCCGGGGTTAGATAGGGGGTCTGGCTGGTTGGGGTTAGGTCGGGGGTCTGGATCGCTGGGTTTAGGTAGGGGGTCTGGATCGCTGGGTTTAGGTAGGTGGTCTGGCTCATCAGGGTTAGGTAGGGGGTCTGGCTCGCCGGGGTTAGGTAGGGGGTCTGGATCGCTGGGGTTAGGTAGGGGGTCTGGCTCGCCGGGGTTAGGTAGGGGGTCTGGCTCATCAGGGTTAGGTAGGGGGTCTGGCTCATCAGGGTTAGGTAGGGGGTCTGGCTGGTCGGGGTTAGGTAGGGGGTCTGGCTCGCCGGGGTTAGGTAGGGGGTCTGGATCACCGGGTAAGTAAAGACAGAGAGGCCTATTCGAGGTGTGAGGACGTGTCTGGCGGTAGAGTCGCTCCATGACAGACTGTTGGATGTAATAGTAATAATAATCGGATAATCTCATCACACATTTATCCGCCAATATAGCCTTTTTCTTGTGGGGGGCAGCGTGTATTTTCCTTGCTGTGCTGAGCCAGGATTAGCTTTAAAAGACTAGAGAGATTGTGTTTTTCAATCTCACTCAGGCCCGGACTGGCCATCGGGAGCACCGGGAGTTTTCCCGGTGGCCTGGCCTCCACAGATAAAAAAATATATATATATATTCTTTTTTTATTATAAATTAAAAAAAAATTTGGCCAGGCCATTGTTTCTAGTTGTGGCGGCGCGATAGTTAGATAACCTAGGTGGGTGGGGAACAATCAGGCAGGATGTCACTGTCTGCGTCAGAGTTGGAGAACTATCTGACCCTCTCCCTCTCACGGCTCACACACACACAAATGGAGCCGTGCTGCCACTTGTGATTGGTGGAGGCGGGACCAGGCAATACAACTGATTGACAGTGGAGGCGGCGAATGGAATGGCAGATGGCACTCAGATGCAGAATAACAGCCAGGCAGTGAGCCAGGTAGTGAGGGACTCGGGAGAGATACAGTAGAACGAAAGTAAATTAACGTTGATGTCAAGATGGACAGTGGAAGAAAGAGAAAGGGTGGAGGAGAGAGGGATAAAACAAAGAAAAAGAAAGGCCCTTACAGGAGATGCTGCTAAATCCGGCAACATTTATCAAATGTTTTCTTGCACCAAGGTCAAGGAACCAGCAGGTTAGTCAGTGATAAAAATAAACATGTGGATGTTAGCTAGCTAACGTTACCATTCAATGCATCATCTCCCCTGTCAAAATATGTTAAATCTGCCAAGAAACAAATAAATAATTTAACCCTTGTGTCTGAAAACTAAAGTGTTATGGTGTATGTGGTGGTTATGATCGGGGCTGAAGTTTAATAAACAATTTATGAAAGAGAAAGTCAAAATAATTCCAAGATAATTCAAAGATTTTACACCTTTGCCACATATATATTGGCTACAAACATAATCACTGCAAAGTTATCAAAAAAATAAGAATCTGATCAGACACAAGGGTTAAGTTGTTTTTCCCTTTCTAATTTCCTCAAAAACATCTAGTCTAGTTAATGTGATCAATATTATTTGACAATTGATGCTTTCTGTTGGAAATTTCAGTCAGTGAGCTCATACGTTGAGCTCATTTTATAGTTAAAATGATTGAGACAATGCAATCTTCTGTCTTCGTTGTGCATGCATGCGTGTGCTCACGATACATGTGTCACTATTCTGGCAGTGGCTACTGTTATTATAGTATTGTAATGAAAGGTCTGTTATTTAATGTTTGTGTAAATGGCTATTTTAACTGTTGATGGGTAGTGCAAATTGCTCTGTTTGAATAGGTGGAGAGAGTGGTTAACTGTATTATAATAGTAAATAGAAAAATATGTTGTGCTCTTGCTTTTTTCTTTTTGAAGGTGTAGAGAAGCATTGCTAGTGCCACAACAGTTTTATTTGAGGTTCATAACAGTACATTGTACTAAGCAATTGTTGGCTCATTAGTTTGTGATTCACATGCACTAAAATTCACCAGAATGCAGGAAATTAAGTCTTTGTAACTCAAATGTTCTTGGTGGGGGACCCCCAGACCCCCCCGCTTAAAAAGTAGCCTGACTGGGGCTATATTTCGTGCTATATCTCCCAGTATGAATTATTTCCCCAGTCCGGCCCTGATCTCACTGCAAGGTATGTTGATCAAAACTGTTGTTGTTGTACATACTATCTACTAGGGCTGACCCCGATTAGTCGACTAATCGATCGAAATGAGCCGTAGTCGACTGCCAACCTCTTAGTCGAATGCAAAAAAAATAATGATTATAAATGTTTTAATAATAATTGTATCATTCTTTCCAAAAGCAAAGAGGCCTAGAAGCGTGGCTAATGGTTAACACTTTGAGTGCCAGCGACGTGTTAAGTCGTCATTTTATGCCCCCCGTTGAGTGCCGACGACGCGAATTGTCGTTTGATTTTTTTATTAGTGATCTGAATTCATATTTCATCAACCGAGTCTCCCGTTTGTACAGCAGCCCCTCTAGGAGCTCCGATGGGAAAATACCGCCCCCTATTGTCTATCCCTGTGTAACTGCAGGCCATTCGATTAGACTGGTGGATCTGTGGGGGGGGAGCCTACTGGCTCCACTATGCTGGCGAGGGATCTGATGACGAGGGAAGTGATTGCGAGATGGAAAGCAGCCTGGAATATATATTTACAGCAGCCAATAATCAATCAATAAACGTGATCAATATTTGGAATGGTGATCAGGAATTGGAATAATCTTTTTGGAGAACATCTGATCTAAGGTAAGGAGTCTATGTTACCAGTTTTAGGATAATCAGAGCTGTCTTCACTGAGATAACAGCGTGTCCCGTATGTGTATATGTGTGTATGTGTGTGTGTGTCCTGTTGAGGAAATAAGAGAATCGATTTCTCAGCTCGCTTCTATAGCGTGCATAAGTACACATATACTATCGATAATCTAGCGTTTATTTGAAAACGATTCATAAATAGGCAGACAAATGACAACGTGTCTAGTGTATTCGAGAATATTCCAATAAATGCTGTTTATGACGTAATCTTTCTATTTTCCGAAAATGTTCGAGAAAACGATAGCTTTTCAAAATGCTATAAAAAGGATATGAACCGATTAAAAAACAATCCGTTTCGACAATGTTGTCTGCAAACAAGTCATTGATAAGCGACGGGCAGATTAGACACATAGCCATAATTTAAAACATAGCTTATGCGTTATTAACGCTATCATTGAAGTGGATGATGGCACTCAAGGACATTAATCAACGTTAATGGCTGGCACTGAAAGTGTTAATGGCGCACATACCAGCGAGGCTAACTGCCTAAGAAAACGGGCACAGAGGCACTGAAAGAGGATTTCACACACATAACATATCAAGATGTATCCATCAGTGGACCATTTGCATGCTTTCGCAGAGGACAAGAAGCCTTCAGTCGACTTCTTCAGACATTAAGCACCCCCCACAGCCCAAATGTTATGATCCCCCCCCCCCCCCCCCCCCCAAAAAAAGATTAAAAAAAATAAAAAAAATTATATATTTTTTTGCATTCATTTATTTGATCAGTGTTGGCCCCGACTGTTGCGTCTCCGACGGCCCTGTCCGAATGACACCTTGGGGTGCCGCAGCAGCCCCTATCTTCTCTATCTAGAATACCTTGTGTATTTGCCTGGACCCAATAACTGTCCCTCTGTGATTTCGGGTCACACAAAGTTCCTACTGTTATTATATTAAAATATCTGTTTTCCTTTGGTCTCACGTGTCTTCAGTCCTCTGGCTCAATGGGTTCAGGCTCAAGTTCAGAAACTTGTTGAGTTCCCGTCTGTTGACCTGTGTCCCATGTCACCTCCCTCCTTTACCCAAAAGTACCATGGTAGTTACATGGTCATTTTTTACTTTATTACTTTTTACTTTTCTACGGTACTATAATTGTGTTGCCTGTATTTATGTCTTCTACTATTACCCTTCCCATACCTGTACCGCCCCATCCCCCTCCCCCATGCTGCTATGATGCCAGTTATCCATAATACCAGTTATCCACTTTAAACCATGATAACGATGGCAATATCCTGGTATCTCCATTATTATTTTGGTCACTATCGTTGTCATATTGACACAAGATTTTACCAGGATACTTTTTTTTTTATGAGAGAGAGGATTAAGTGCATGCAGTCTCTGTAGAGAGAGGCTCAGAGGCGTGGTTAGTTACCCACAAGCCCTTGCGCGTGGCCCTACATAGAGCTGGTTTTATGCATAAGTCACACAACAACCATAATCAACTAAAGTAAATGCTATATAAAAAAAAGAAGATCTGTGAGTGAGCAGCCTTTGAAATGGGTGGACAGTGCTATCTTTCAGAGGCTGCAGCGGCTCAGTTCTAAAGCTGCAGTCTGGCTAAGATACTGGTCTCATGTGGATCTAGAGACCTATAGAGGAGACCTGGACAACATACCAATGCTGTCATGGTGGCTTACTGGGAAAGGTAACGGCTAAATAGAGCTGTGAAGGGAAAAACAACTGGCAGGTGAAGAATTAACATGACCATCTCCACTTCTGAATGACCAGTGTTCAGTAGTTTAAAGAACAAACATCATCATCCAGTCACAGACAGACGTGTATCTTTCAGAAATGTCAATATTTATTGATTCTAAATCATAGCATGGACATCTCATGGTAAAAGTAATATACTGTATCACCATGGTACTCCTTTTGTACATATATACTACCAGGTATAATCCACTTTAAACCATGATAACAATGGCAATAGCCTGGTATTTACATCATTCTTTTGGTCTTTACCATCATCATAGTGACAACATAATGTATGGAAAATAAAATATCAGGATACTTTATTGGACATACCATCATACTTTATTGGACATACCAGGATACTTTATTGGAAATACTAGCATAGTTTATTGGAAATACCAGGATACTTTATTGGAAATACCAGAATACTTTATTGGAAATACCAGCATACTTTATTGGAAATACCAGCCTACTTTATTGGAAATACCAGCATACTTTATTGGAAATACCAGCATACTTTATTAGAAATACCAGCATACTTTATTGGAAATACCAGCATACTTTATTGGAAATACCAGGATACTTTATAGGAAATACCAGTATACTTTATAGGAAATACCAGCATACTTTATTGGAAAAGCAGCATACTTTATTGGAAATACCAGCATACTTTATTAGAAATACCAGGATACTTTATAGGAAATACCAGCATACTTTTTCCTAAGAGCCCGCTCCCTTCCCTCCTCCAGCTTGGTTTAGACAGGATCCACTGGCGCCACTGGCAGCATGTCAGAATCCATGAGGCTTTCTCACACCTGCATTCAGTTGTGAAGAATAACGGACAAATCAGATCGCTTCCTCTCCCTCGTGGAAGAAATGCCATGGTTTATTTCTATAATTCGGTACCATGGTTTTAAATTAGATCATATCATGATCTTATTTAAGTACACAACTGGTACCACAGTGATACATGACCTTTACCGTAGCAGCACCATGATAAATTATGCATAGCAATAACTCAAATGACCGTCTAACTACTACTTTTTTGAAAGGGTTTGACTGACAAAACGCCAGCAACCACTTATGTCCTTGCGAATCGATGCCATTCAGGTGGGATTACACAAGTGCATGCGGTCTCTGTAGAGAGAGGCTCAGAGGCGTGGTTAGTTACCCACAAGCCCTTGCGCGTGGCCCTACGTGGAGCTGGTGTTATGCATAAGTTACACAACAACCATAAATCAACTAAAGTAAATGCTATAAAAAAGAAGATCTGTGACCCAGCAGCCATTGAAATGGGTGGACAGTGCTATCTTTCAGAGGCTGCAGTGGCTCAGTTCTAAAGCTGCAGTCTGGCTAAGATACTGGTCTCATGTGGATCTAGAGACCTATAGAGGAGACCTGGACATACCCATGCTGTCATGGTGGCTTACTGGGAAAGGTAACGGCTAAATAGAGCTGTGAAGGGAAAAACAACTGGCAGGTGAAGAATCTCCAACTCGTCCAGAACGCAGCCGCCAGGCTCGTGACGGGCACCAAGATGAGGGACCACAGTCTCCCCAGTCCTTGTATCCCTACACTGGCTCCCGGTAAAACAATGAATACATTTTAAAATCCTCATGTTCACATACAAAGCCATAAACGGTCTCGCCCCCCAGCCTACATAAAATAACTCCTGGTCCAATCAACCACCTCCAGATCCCTCAGATCAAACAACCAAATCTGCCTAAAAATCCCCCACACAAGACTGGTGACGAAGGGAAACCGGGCTTTCGCAGTCGCAGCACCGACCCTCTGGAACAAGCTCCCACTCAACCTGAAATCTGCAAGCACTCTACGGACCTTTAGGGCCATGCTCAAAACCCACCTTTTCGCCATAAACAATCCATGAGCTAGTTTTGTATTGTAGTATGACTGGTGTATTATGTCTGTCCGTTCTCTATCTGCTTGGTTGGCCTGCATGTATTTGTATCTTTTTCTGTTTTCATATTGTTCATGTATTTTTTGTTTCTCTTTCTTTCCCGGGATGCGCCCCGGGCCGATGTAACTATTGGTTGAGGGGCGCAATATAAATAAATGTATCATATCATATCATATCATAAGGTGTCTGAATGACTAGTAGTTTAAAGAACAAAGATGCTATTTTAACTTTTTTGAAAATAATAAATAAAAAGATGGGGGTATATATATTATACTGTATATGTTATATATTTGCCTATAGTCTTTTTGCAAACTGTAGTCACTGAACAGTCTTGGAATTGCATTAGTTGGGTCTGGCTTTAAAACTCTTGTGGATCCAAGAGTGATGATGTGAGTACTTGCATTTATTATTATTATTATTATTATTATTATTATTATTATTATTATTATTATTATTATTATTATTATTATTATTATTATTATTATTATTATTATTATTATTATTATTATTATTATTATTATTATTATTATTATTATTATTATTATTATTATTATTATTATTATTATTATTATTATTATTATTATTATTATTATTATTATTATTATTATTATTATTATTATTATTATTATTAGTATTTTATTTAAAAAAAAACGTTTTGTTGTTGTTGTTGTTTTATTTAAACGTGACCTCACTGCATAACATGACTTATTGTACCCTGTAGGTTAATCACAGCACCATGAAACTTTACACCAATAGAATCTAGACCTGGGCCAGTAGGAGACATGCATGGTTTGTCTAGATGCCTTGTTAATGAGCCATTATTTATTCATTATTAATACCAAATCACAGCATGGGCATGGCATTTGTGAGTGTTATTAAAGCTCTTGAGGTCATCTTTTGGAGGGATTTTTTATATTCATTTATTCATTTTCAATAAAAAAAATGGTTTGGTAATGCACCAAGTCGGTGTAACTAACGGTATCCACCCAAAACCTGATCCTTGATACGTTGACTTGCGAGAGGATGGATGAACCGCAACCTCGGTCAGACGCACACGAATACATCCCTCTTAAGTTAACACTGAAACACCCACAGCCTTGTGGTAAGTGTCTGGGAATATAGTAGGTGAAGAATTGACAAAACAATCTGTTCTCGTGCCTCATAGTTGCCGTTCTGCATTTATTTTTCTTGGCCTGGACGGCTGTGGCCAGTGAGGCCAGGGAGGCACAGACACGTCCAGGGAGGCACAGAAACATCCAGGGAGGCACAGACACATCCAGGGAGGCACAGACACCTGCAGAGAGGCACAGAAACATCCAGGGAGGCACAGACACATCCAGGGAGGCACAGACACGTCCAGAGAGGCACAGACACGTCCAGGGAGGCACAGACACGTCCAGAGAGGCACAGACACGTCCAGGGAGGCACAGACACGTCCAGGGAGGCACAGACACGTCCAGGGAGGCACAGACACGTCCAGGGAGGCACAGACACGTCCAGGGAGGCACAGACACGTCCAGGGAGGCACAGACACGTCCAGGGAGGCACAGACACGTCCAGGGAGGCACAGACACATCCAGGGAGGCACAGACACGTCCAGGGAGGCACAGACACGTCCAGGGAGGCACAGACACGTCCAGGGAGGCACAGACACATCCAGCAGGTCGTCTGTTACTCTGTGTTGTAGCTATGAGGCTTATTACTCTCACATTACCCTGATCATCACTTCCTCTGTGACAGAATTCAAACTAAAATGTTAAGAGGTACGGTTAACCATCTGTAGTGTGGTAGTGAAAGGGTTAAGAGGTGCCCCCCACTGCAGGTTTAAGGGCAGGATGCCTTTATTTACAAGCCACGGCGGGTTTATTTACAGAGCCCGGTTCATACACAGAGGCAAAGTGCTTTAGGCTATACGTAACATAGATCAAATGTAATACAAGGAGATCATGAAGAGCATGGAAGATTTTTTTTGTAAAGCTTATTAAAAACAGAATAATAAAAGTCAAAGTGATTATCAGTGGGCTGCACTCAATTCAATTTTAAAGGCAATGGTGAGAATAAATGTGTTTTATCCTGTTTCTGAAAATAGTCAGAGTTGGGGCAGATCTGAGATATTTATATGTTTTGTGTAGCATAATAACGATAGGTTATGTAGATAACCTAGTTATATTAGTATAGGCTAAGCTCCCGCTCTGAGCCTTACGAGATACCCTATATCGCCTGTGATACCTAATGTATCTCCCACGAACAAAAACACATGCACCCCACCTGTATGGGGCCCCGCCCCTTATGGTGGCACCACCCATATAATCATGACTCTGGTCATGACACACCCTTCCTCGCCAAAAACCCGTCCCAGGAAAAGATCCCTCAAGAGGGAACTCAGGGCGCGCAGAGCGGGAGCTTAGCCTATACTAATATAACTAGGTTATCTACATAACCTATCGTTATATTTCGTATGGCATCGCTCCCGCTCTGAGCCTTACGAGATAATGGGGAAGAGCGGGTGCGAGACCCGACAGATGTACCCCCTGAGGACCCGTAAGCCCACATCAAGGGGTGCGGGGAGCCCTGTCACCCCATCCTTCCTAACGAAGGGGGGGCGCAGTCAACTCCACCTGAATGCGAACAAGAGGGAGCCAGAACCCCTTGAACACACCGTACAGGCGGAACCACGTGTGACTCAACACACTGCGGCCCATACCCATACACTCCCGCTACCCGACCAAAGGACGGGAAGCAGGAAAGGCCACAGACCCCAGAACCGCCTGGGAGACAGAACCCCCGGTCATGTCCATGAGGTAAAACCTTACAAAGGAGCCCGGGGAGGACCATGAAGCTGCAGCACAGATGTCCTCCACCGAGGCCCCACCCAGGAGAGCGGCAGAGGCAGCCACCCCACGAGTGGAGTGCGCCCTGACGCCCCCAGGGGGATCCTGCCCAGCCAGCGTGTAGCAGAGGGTAACACCCTCGCACAACCAATGGGACAGGCGCTGCTCCGACAGTGCCTTACCAGCACGAGCCCCACCGTAACAGACAAAAAGCTGGTCGGTAACCCTGAAATCCTGAGTACGGCTGAGGTAAATCCCCAAGCACGGACTGGACATGACAGGTGAAGGCCCGCATCTAACTCACCAGTGTGAGGAGGAGGACGAAACGCCTGAACCACAATATCCCGGGAGCGGAAAGAACTCCGGATATTCTCAGGCACGAAAGCAGGATTAGGTCGCAGAGTGACACCGCAATCGGTCCGAAAAGACAGGCACTCTGGACGTACCGAGAGAGCACAGAGCTCACCTACGCGTTTAGCGGAAGTGACAGCCAGAAGGAACGCGGTCCTGAAGGACAGCTGTCCCAACGGCGCCCGCTCGAGCGGCTCAAACGGGGCCAAGGACAACCGACCGAGGACCAATTGAAGATCCCAAGTCGGAGCCAAGGAGCGTTGCACCGGCTTAACGCCGTAAGCGCGACAGTGGAGGGAGCATGCGCATTCCAGATGGTAACACCATCAGGATCAAGAACCTGCACCCCTCAACGTACCCGTCCCAACAACTGACCTAACAGATGTATGGGGAAGAATCCCTGGCGGCACGGCATCGGTCCCAGACCTGCCTGGCCATGTCCAGACGCAATCCTCACCCGTCAGGATGAGGGCCGCCCCGCGACAGTACACCTGCACCCACATTCTCCCTGCCGGGGATGTGGGGAGCCCTTAGGCCGCGCAGATGGAGGACGCCCATAGCCAGCCGCCCGCCGCCTGGTGCAGACAGGGGGAGCGTACTCCTCCCTGTCTGTCGATACACGACACTGACGTCGTATCGTCCGTCCTGATCAACACCATTTGTGGACCAGAAGGATCGCTTTCAACACCAACACATTGAACGTAGCGCAGACCGGGCAGCATGGTTTGCCAGCTGCCCCCTACTGCGTTGGCCCGACGCATCACCAGCGAGGGAGGCGTCGGTGAAAACGCGACGTGAGACAGCGCCGTAACCGTCCTAGGACGGAACCTCCCGAGCGTGTTGACAACACGCTCCGAGATGGATGCCCATAGCCCTCCAACCGTTGACTGGGAAGAGGAATACTCTACATCCAGTCTACAGCAACCCCAGGCTGGTAGAGACCTGCCTGGTACGAGACCTGACGATCCACCTTGACCGCGAAGGACCAGAACGCCATCAGGGCAGAACACTCCGTAACCCCGGATGACGCAGAGGCCCCAGTGCGGCCTCCACGCACTTGGTGAAGATGCGGGGAGCCAGAGAAAACCGAACGGCAGCCTCTGGTACTCATACGCTAACCCTGCAAAGGAAGCGTAGGTAAGCCCTAGGATGGAAGATCGGGGATGCGCATACGCATCCTACAGGTCTATGGAGGAGAACCAGACCCCCACCTGACAGTGTTCAACAGGTAGGAGACGATCCAAAAAATGCTGAACCTTCCCATGGGACAGGTCCAGCCTGGGTCTTACACCCCTCCCTCCCGACTTCTCGGGCAGAGAACACCGGGAGGAGAACGCCACGACGATGGCTTGCTTCGTCCACAGAGATTGGATCTCGTCGACCAGAGCTGTCCCTGCTGGAGACCCCGACAACAGGGTCTGTACCAAACCTGAAAACGGGTGGGGTTGTGTAAACACAAGTCCCCGCCTCACCATTCTCTCCATCTACCTCGACATATGGTACTGCCGTAGTCATATGTGACGACACTCCCAACGCACCCGCCGTCACGTGGCGCAGGTCCGCCAGGAACTGTAGATAGTTGGCCCGGTCCCCCCCGCTGTGCGAAGACAACCCTGGAATCGTGCGAGGAGCGCGTTCCGTGTCGGAACACCTGACCCTGACACCACCCACGAGGCAATCGCACCCAAGGGGGAACCCCGACAGAAAAGGGCCTGTCTGATACGGGGGGCTTCCGATCAAAAAAGCCCCCCCACTGAACACCCCTCCAGAACATGCTGAAGGAGTTGTTCCGCAGCCGGACATGCAAGGTGTAAGGCCCCCATGGGTTCCTACACACCGTAGCCCTGCAGTGATATCACTACCACCCCAAACCATGTGAGCTGCGACCACTTGCCAATATTCCAGGAGTGGGAGCACCAACATGATACCTGGCCTGGCGAAGGCGAGGCCGGGGAAGCCCGCACTGTGTGCCTCAAAAGGTTTCGAGCCCCCCTGCTGACAACACTTAAGTTGACAGACGTAACACCAGGCTCAACCAACACAGTTCAAGGTGTGGGAGCCGCTTGACAGCACAACATTCTCACGGACAGACCCAGGCTCAGCCATCAACTGGGTGTCAGCCCCTGTCTCCATGAGAAGCGAAGAATGGGGCCGCATACGCTTCAATGAAGGTTCGCGGCCCGCAGCCAAAGGAGAATGCTCAGAGCCCCGCCTCTGGGGATACCAGAGAGAGGATTGAACGGGGAGCGGGCTGCTCGCGGCAAAATGACGACGGAGTGGTTTACCAACACCGAAATCACCCAAAATGGCCGATCCCTCGGCCGCCAAGACTGTCGGCCTCGCGATACCCTGTCGATTCTCCAACCAGGGCACCACTGGCGGGGGAAACATGGCCGCCTGTCGAGGGCCCCGTCATCGCCGCTGACGAGGCCGTGCTCTCTCTTCTTCTGGCTGCGCGGTGTGAGGCGGTGTAGGGCCTAGGACAATACCGCCCGCGCTCCAGCAGAAGACCAAAATCCCCTGCGGAGAGGGGAACCCTGAGCGGTTATAGCTTGCGGCTGGGTCAAAGCTAATAACGTCAACATCCTCGACGGAGTGGTTTACCAACACCGTGCGCGATGTGTCGACGTCGGCCGGCCCTCAAGGCCCCTCCACCAGACACCATCTCGCCAGGCCGACCCATGGTGTCGGCCGGGCGGGGCATTGTTTCCATATATCAAAAACAAAGGACTGACGTTAACATGGAGCACCAGTGATGATTGCAAACAGCACCCTCCACTGTGGTGTGGACCATGAAAAGGTTAAATGAATAAAAAGAGCTAAACCACAAAAACTGTAGAATGAGCAAACCCATACACACAAAGTTTAAGGGGAGACGGACCAGACCCGTCTTCATTCAAAATATTCACAACAGAACACCAGCCCTAGTTTAGCCCATTTACCAAAAAAGGTAAACAAAGCCCCCCCCCCGCACTACTCCCCCAGTATACCGATTGACCGTCAGTATGAATGGTTTGAGAGGAGAGAAAGCTGTAGCAAGACAGACCTTCTCATAGCAGAGTGACAAAATGAAACAATAGCCCCCTACACAGGGCCGCCCCAGGAGATGGGGGGCCTCGCGTCTAAAAACGCACAGGGCCTCACATTTCTCCCAAGCGGCCCTGCCCTTATACTACTGCAGCCTAACGCCAGGCAATGTGGAACCCAAGACAACAATTGCCTGTGCACAGACACGCAACATGTTTACCATGTCGGCTGGACCCATAGCCCCACTACCCGACGCCAACCCAGATGGGAACACCGTTCAACAAACCCCGCCGGAACACAAGGTAATACCTGGCTAGAACCTAGCCACGACCTACCCCGTTGTCAACCCATTTACCCGAAAAAGGTAAATAGAACTCAAAACCCCACAACAGCTACCGACTGACCTTCATTGATGAACCGGGCAAGAGGCGGGAGAGTGACAACATCTCACGGCGGAGACATTAAAACAGCATAGCAATTAGCAGTAGTGATAGCATGCGGCAGTAGCGATAGCATGTTAGCATAGCTTTAGATGTTTTAGCAGCACGCCCAAGACAGCTTGGAAACCGTTCCCTGCAGAGAACGTTCACCAAACCATCTTGCCCCTGGCGCCAACACACAACAAGGTTGTGTTAACAACACAAACCAGCATTACTAACACTAATACCCATGCCTGAAGACACAGGGCCTACCTGAGTACAAGCTGGCCCGACAGCCAGCCTTGTACAGCTGAACCTCGATGTGCAGTCATCAAACGAGGAACATCACAGGCCCGTCGTGTCGCCGAAAACATGCGTCGAAGATGCCAGGGGCCAGCAACCTCCGGTAAGCTTCCAACATTATTAATCTTCCTTAATCTTTTACATTCCGCTAGCTCGCATGGTGCAAAGCATCCAGTGTGCTGGGACGAAAATAGAGGAAGGGTGTGTCATGACCAGAGTCATGATTATATGGGTGGTGCCACCATAAGGGGCGGGGCCCCATACAGGTGGGGTGCATGTGTTTTTGTTCGTGGGAGATACATTAGGTATCACAGGCGATATAGGGTATCTCGTAAGGCTCAGAGCGGGAGCGATGCCATACGAAATATAACTGACTGCTGCTTCACCGTGATTTGGTTTAACTCTAGGAGCAGTTAACAAGAGGGTCCATGTGTTGGTTTAACTCTAGGAGCAGTCGGTTTAACTCTAGGAGCAGTTAACAGGCAGGTACATGTGTTGGTTTAACTCTAGGAGCAGTTAGCTGGAGGGTCGATCTGTTGGTTTAACTCTAGGAGCAGTTAGCAGGAGGGTACATGTGTTGGTTTAACTCTAGGAGCAGTTAGCAGGAGGGTACATGTGTTGGTTTAACTCTAGGAGCAGTCGGTTTAACTCTAGGAGCAGTTAACAGGCAGGTCCATGTGTTGGTTTAACTCTAGGAGCAGTCGGTTTAACTCTAGGAGCAGTTAACAGGCAGGTCCATGTGTTGGTTTAACTCTAGGAGCAGTTAACAGGCAGGTCCATGTGTTGGTTTAACTCTAGGAGCAGTCGGTTTAACTCTAGGAGCAGTTAGCAGGAGGGTCGATCTGTTGGTTTAACTCTAGGAGCAGTTAGCAGGAGGGTCGATCAGTTGGTTTAACTCTAGGAGCAGTTAACAGGCAGGTCCATGTGTTGGTTTAACTCTAGGAGCAGTTAGCAGGCAGATCCCAGGTTACCTCAGAGGTGTATTTTGGCCATGAACCATTAAGTGATTTATAGACAAGCAACAGTATTTTGAAGTCAGTGGTATATGACACAGTGGTAGGCAAAGCTTTCGTTGTTTTTCTTTTTAACCTGGACTATTTTCCAATAATATGGGGTCTAAATGAATAATAGGGACAACAATGTTTGTAATTGATCCAAGATTGAAGGAGATCACTTCAGCAGGCACCCGCAACATGTGTTGTAATGTCATCACAATGTCATCACTCTGGGAAACCTTTCTGTCACTGACAAGCAGGTTGTGGTTGTGTATGTGTTAAAATGTGTGTTAATGTACGTGTTAATGTACGTGTCTGAATGAAAGCTTGCATGTGTATTTGTGTCTGTGTCTGTCTGTCTGTCTGTCAGAAACAGACTACAGACCCCTGGCTGGCTGGGTTGAAGGTTCCTTGACTGGTCGTCAAGCTATTCAGCCCTGCTGAGGTAGAGTAACTACATGACCGATCACAGTCCCACTCAAGATCACCTCAGTATCTCCAGAGCTAAGGAATACACATGTGTTGTTCTTATGACTTGTTGTAACAACAAAGTAACAGTAAGCTTTATAATTTACATCTAATGGCTCTTTCTTCAGCATGCTGTATGTCTCCAGGCTCAGAACCCAAGCAGTGGCCTTCTCAACGAGCTGTGTCTGTACAGTAGTCTAACAACCTACTGGAGATGAATGGTAATTCATTTATATAGCAGCTTTTATCCAACGCGCTTTACAATTTGTTCCTCACATTTGACCCATTCACTCACACATTCACACACCGACAGCAGATGTGGAAACCTGCTCATCAAGAGCAGTTAGGGGTTAAGTGTCTTGCTCAAGGATACTTTGACACGCTGCCCGGGAGGAGAGGGATTCAAACCGGGAACCTCCGGATTACCAGACGACTGCTCTACCTCCCGAGCTACTGTCGCCCCCCAGATGAAGGCATAATGTTGTTTTTTCTAAGTATTGCTTGGATATGTATCCTCTAATAATTCTTGCTATATTTTTAATAGTCTGATTTCTTTATTGACTTGATGGAGATAGTGGTAAAATAGTAACACCACCAATATTTCTGACTTGATTTTCTTCCGGCCTTTCTTCTTTAGCACCAAAGACAATGATCTCAGTTTTGTCTCTGCTTAATTGGACACAGCGAGTCTATAGGAGCGTAGTCACTCGTTGAGAGAGCTTTGTATAGTTGAGTGTCGTCCGCATTATTATAGTGAGTGATTTTGTTATCTTGCATCATTTGGATCATAAAATGTTTGAATTAAAGAGGCCCAAGAATTTACCCTTGAGGAACTCCTCATGTCATGTTAATTTGCAGTTGCCAAAGGAAACATAACAGTCCCTGTCTTGTAAACAGGACTTGTACGAATCTAGGACCTTCCGGAAGGTCCAACGTTTTTCAGTCTGTCTAATAGTATTGAATATTCTACAGTGTTGAAGAATTACAGAGCTTCTCAGTGTACAAATAGTGTCCGAAGATCATTCATCATAGCCCCTTTTTATGACTGTTTTAACTAGCAACACGTATCATCACTCCCTTTAGAGGTCATAAAATCAGTTGGCCAGATGTTTGGGAAGCTGAGTGTGGAACAGGCACTCACACAGTGGTCTTAGGCTACACTGTAATGTTTTAGCTAACTTGTGGACATTGTAGAGTGAAGGATATTTATGTAATGCCTACATGATTTAGTTGAATCAATTACCATGGTTGTCTCTCTCTCTCTCTCTCTCTCTCTCTCTCTCTCTCTCTCTCTCTCTCTCTCTCTCTCTCTCTCTCTCTCTCTCTCTCTCTCTCTCTCTCTCTCTCTCTCTCTGTCTCTCTGTCCATCCATCTCCTTTTTTTTTAAGTTAAGTTACTTATTTTTTTAAGAACTGTAAACTTTATTTAAATCTAAAGGAAACACGAGTGAAATTAACTCGTCATCGTTGGGGATGTTCCCACATCAGGGCACTGAGCTGTGGAATACCTCAAAACCTTGACCTAATCCTCGGCCTCCACTGCTATGGTGGGCCGCTTGCCAGAGAGATAAGCACTGTGGGCTCGCAGCCAGGAAGCAGTGGGTGGAATAGTAATCTGAGTTTCCTCTCTCCACAGATGCTGCTCTGCGGTCATGTAGCTCCCGTACATCTGCATGTGGCCGTGTACTTCTACTGGATGGACCATGCAGTATACATGTGTACTTCTACTGGATGTACCAGTATACATGTGTACTTCTACTGGATGTACCAGTATGCCCTTCTAGATAGCTTTCTACCAATGACCCTCCAGTCACAAGCAAGTTAAGTTAAGTTAAATTAAGTTAATTTAATTTAACTTAACTTAAGTGAACTTGCTTGTGACCGGAGGGTCATTGGGTCTCATTCCCGAACGGATTTACCACCAAAGATTTCCTCTTAGGCAGATTTCTGCCCATTTAAGACATATTAGGGCTGGTAGCGCGATTCCCCAAATTTTCCTAAAATCGGATTTGACCGTGGCTGAGAGCAGATTTAAGAGTGCTGAGGAGCACACTTATGATTGATTGACTAATTGAAAATTGTATTAACTTGACAGACTGTGTTCTCATAGTGATTCCTTCATGTCAACGCTACAGTCCTCCTTGGAATTAATTACTTAATCATAATTAAAATAAATATGACAATATTTGTACGATAAGAAATTACTCATTTGATATGTAATAATAATAATATGGATTCATCTGATCACAGGGCAGCTGGATTAACCATATCTGAACCAGCTATTTTGGACAAATGTATAATTACTTTAATTACTCAGATATTCAAACACAATTATGCAATTATTGTGAAATGATTGAAAATAATAATTATTTATGCCTTCTGTGGAATTTGTATTTCTTATTTGTTACATATCTGTTTTAATGATTAATTATATACATTTGAAAAAATGCAGGTCAACATGCAATATATCCCATTGATTGGTATACAATGGGACAGACCTTTCTTTGATATAGCTATAAACCTGCATTCCTTCGAATATATCATTAATCAATTAAACTTATATTGAAATACACTATATAGCCTATACACGAACACTGAAATGACAGTGGATAAATAAATAAATTAGAACTAAAACTAATCGTGTGGAAATAGACTGCATTAATATTCCATAAGTCTTGTGTGCGCCAGTATAGCCTACGTGTCTAATGAATGAACAGTATATAGGCTTATATTATTCTAATTACTTGTTTCATTAGGATTTAGTAATAATGACTTGGATTTATATAGCGCTCTTCATGACACCCAGAGCGCTTCACAGAGTCCATTATTCGTTCATACACAGTCATACCGGTGGTGGTAAGCTACAATTGCAGCCAGAGCTGCCCTGAGGCAGACTCACGGAACTTATACAGTACGTAGGGCAGAGCATATATATAGTATCTACTAAATCCTAATGAAACAAGTCATTAATGGGATAATAATCCTATACTGCGTTCATTCATTACGCACGTAGGCTATACAGTACTGCGCGCACGCGTGTATGTGTGTGTGTGTGTGTGTGTGCGCGCGCGCTGCGGCAGGTGCCCGAGCTGTACTATATATGATGACAATACAATTAATCTAATCTAATTTCGATGGGTCGCAAAACGCTTCCGCATCCATTTTCCCACGGCTGCATCATTAGTTGCCTTATAACTGGTGAATTGAAAACGGGGGACCCTGATGTAAACAAGATGAAAGTCTTTCTCTGGTCTGCATCCCCTTAACAATTGTGTGTATTGAGCTGTACTGTATTGTACCCATTCTGCAATCTGTTAATAAAGTTTTCAATCAATCAATCAATCAATCAATCAATCAATCAATCAATCAATCAATCAATCAATCAATCAATCAATCAATCAATCAGTTCAGTTCAGATCAGTTCAGATCAGTTCAGTTCAGATCAGTTCAGTTCAGATCAGTTCAGTTCAGTTCAGATCAGTTCAGTTCAGTTCAGTTCAGTTCAGTCAGTTCAGTTCAGTTCAGTTCAGATCAGTTCAGTTCAGATGAGCAGACTGTCCCAGAGGGAAATTACTTTGTTGTTTTGATTGATTGATTGAAAACTTTATTAACAGATTGCAGAATGGGTACAATACAGTACAGCTCAATACACACAATTGTTAAGGGGATGCAGACCAGAGAAAGACTTTCGTCTTGTTTCCACCAGGGTCCCCCATTTTCAATTCATCAGGACATATATGACATACATGACATACAGATAGTCAGTACTGCTACATCTATACATTTATGACATACCAGATTTGCAAATACAGTACTGTTTGTGATACAGAAGGAGTCAAGAAAAGGGAGTATATACATTTGACGTAGAAACTGTACATTGGAGGAGGTTGGGTGGGGGGGGTTGGGTACACTGGGATATTGACAACCATACTGGGTAATTTACATTGGAGGTGGTTGGGGGGGGGGGGGGCACACTGTATAAGCAAGCAAAACTGTACATTGAGGGGGGGGAGACTCTGTACAAACAAACAAAATTGTACATTGGACTATTGACAAAACCATACTAGGTAAATGACTGTACATTGGAGGGGGTTGGGTTAGGATATTTACAGGGGCCAGTGTTGAATTGCAGTCTCCCGTAGGTGTCTCTTGAGAGAGGTTTTGAAAGTGGGTAGTGATCCACATTCCTTTACAGCTTTGGGTAGGGCGTTCCACATTGATGTGGCATAATTGCGAAACGTGTTTAGTCCCTTATTTGAGCCGAATCTGGGTTTAACATGATTTGTGGAGCTCCCTCTGGTGTTGTGATCGTGGTATTCACTGACCTTTGGGAAGTATTTTGCCATGTACATGGGTACCTTGGTCGTGTAGTGTATCTTGTAGACCAGGCCCATTGCAAGTTGCTGTACTCTGTCATCTACTCTAAGCCATCCTAGGTTGTCAAAGTGGGCAGGGGTGAGGTGGGTTCTAGGAGTAAGGTCAAGCAGTAGTCTGACCAGTTTGTTTTGAGATGTTTGTAATTTTGTTTTTAGCGCCTTTGAGGTGCTTTGGTACCATGAGGTGCAAGCATAGTCGTAGTACCCCTGAATGAGTGCTCCTGCCAGAGTCTTCAGGGTATTCTTGTTTACCAGAGAGGAGATCCGGTACAAGAATCGAGTTCGTTGGTTGACTTTTTTTATTACATTGGATGCCATTTTGTCACAGTTGTTGTAGTGGTATATGTTTTCTCCTACATTGTAACAGTAAGTTAGTTACAATAAGTCACACAGCAACCATTACACATGTCAGTCCTGCACTCTGGGGACACTGAGGGAGGTCTGCTGTGAGAGCACTGATGTTCATGTAGTAGTTACTACCTCAAGCACGGCTACCTAGATTAATGGCCAGTCAGACACACACACACACACACACACACACACACACACACACACACACACACACACACACACACACACACACACACACACACACACACACACACACACACACACACACACACACACACCACACACCGCACGCACGCACGCACGCACACACACACACACACACATACACACACACACACACACGCACGCACGCACGCACGCACGCACACACACACACACACACACACACACACACACACACACACACACACACACACACACACACACACACACACAGCTGTCGCGGGAGAGCCATTGTAGGCCGTTTTACCACTGAACTTAAGTCCCATTGAACAGGATTTTATAGACTTTCCTCTGGAAACTACTCCTACTAGTCAGACCACAGACCACAGCCTTTGTTCTTGTGTGTGTGTGTGTGTGTGTGTGTGTGTGTGTGTGTGTGTGTGTGTGTGTGTGTGTGTGTGTGTGTGTGTGTGTGTGTGTGTGTGTGTGTGTGTGTGTGTGTGTGTGTGTGTGTGTGTGTGTGTGTGTGTGTGTGTGTGTGTGTGTGTGTGTGTGTGTGCAGTATATATGGGTGCGCATCTGAGAGTAAGATAAGATCAGATAAGATAAGATCGGATAAGATATTTCTTTATTAATCCCCTTGGGGAAATTCAGGCGTCATAGCAGCATGGGGGAGGGAGGTACAGGTATGAGCAGGGTAATAGAAGAAATACATAAATATAGGCAATACAATTATAGTAAAGATAAAAATAAGCAGTGTAAACAATATATATGAGCAGTCAAAGGCGCAGATCAAAGGCGCAGATCGAGAGAGAGAGAGAGAGAGAGAGAGAGAGAGAGAGAGAGAGAGAGAGAGAGAGAGAGAGAGAGAGAGAGAGAGAGAGAGAGAGAGAGGGGGGGAGGAGAGAGAGAGAGAGAGAGAGAGAGAGAGCGAGAGAGAGAGAGAGAGAGAGAGAGAAAGAGGGAGAGATGGAGCGAGAGAGGGGGAGAGAGAGAGACAGAGAGAGAGAGAGATAGACTAACTACAGCCACATCTCTCTCTCTCTCTCTCTCTCTCTCTCTCTCTCTCTCTCTCTCTCTCTCTCTCTCTCTCTTCCCTCTGTTAAAGGAAGATACCAACGTTTTGGGAAATTAGCTTATGACTTATCTACAACAACACCAGGCCACGCCAGACCAGACTAGGCCATGCCACGCCAGGCCAAATCAAACAAGGTTAAAAGAGTCCTTATCTCCAGGTCTTTCCTGCTTCTGTCCTCATCAAGCCCACTCACTGTTCTCTGAGACAGGCCTCGCACAGCTGGCTCTGTTGCTGAAACACTGTTGTTTATTATGGGCCCCTGACCTGGAGCAGCGGCCGACCAGACCTGGGTCCCCAGCAGGGGGCCTGGTGAGTCGCAGGATGAGGGATGGATGAGGGATGGATGAGAGAAATTGTTAATGAACATAATGTATTTTTAATTAAAGGTGCTACTGTATAGATAACATTCAGTCACTAGATGTCACACTAGAGCACCAGCATGTCATTTAACCAATCAGGTGCATTCCACGTGGGGACATGGGAAGTAGGGAGGGGCTACATGACATGTAAACAACAACATTCATTTTGGACCTGCATTTTTTGATGATAGTCGGGTTAACTCGCCAAACGTTCAGCGCCAGACCCGAGTATAGTCAGGTTTTGGCCGTTATTTCTTTTATTCGATATTTCCATTCATTATCCATCCAGGGAGCCTGGTGTTATCATTGGGAATGGGTCTGAGATCGCAAAAGTCCAATACCGCCGCCTGGTATGTTGCGGCCGGTATTGCACATCCTTTGAAACTCTGTGTATTGGTGTGTGCGTTGATTATATAGGTCTGGGCAGACTCTTCCTTGTCGGGCATGACGAGCGGTTATAGCGCATGGATTGATAAGAATCAAACACTCCCGATTCATGTTCTTTGGTGGATTATGTTGGCGACACGATCGACATCAATACTTGGAATGGCGATCAGATAATTGGAATATTCTTTCTGAGGTACATCCTAGTCAAGGTAAGGGCTATATGGTATCAATCTTGCATTGATCCAAGTATTCCTTCATTGCGATCAGAGCGTATGTGTTTAATGTACTGTGTAACGTATTCCGTTGGTGACGATCAAAGCATAAAAAAACTACCCCCCCCCTTTCATGCATTCATGATGAAACATAATACCTATAATCTAGATTTGATTTGAGAATAGTAGCTAGTCCAGGCAAGAAACGCCAACGCTTTTAGTAGAATACACACATATGGCTATTACGCAGCCTTTTGGGAATTACCCTAGACCGCTCTAACACTATACTTATATTCACCACGGTATAAAACGGGAATGTATGGATGAAAAAATTCTTTCTTTTTCACATATTGAATGATAGATACTCGATGTCAAATGGGCAATAGTATTATATCCATAGCTATAATATATACTATAGTTTTAGCCCTGCAAACACTGCCACGTATTCTATACTTTAAAGCGTTGGCCTTTCAACCACACAGTAAACACTGCCCTCTGGCGCTGAATGAGTTAATCGATATTTTTTTGGGGGGAAAGAGCAATGCTTTTAAAAGCCTTTCTAAAAGCTCTGTGAATGTATTATTTTTTAAACAATGATTACTCTACATAATTTTTTTTATCTATAGCACCTTTAATAATACATTATTCACAAAACAGTCAGGATATACTCGTCCGTTCTCTTTTCAGATGGAGATTGACGTCTATTTCCTGACGGATATCTTATTCAACCAGAATTGTACACCAGCGGTGACAGTGGCTCAGGAGGTACAGCGGTCGTCTGGCAATCTCCTTGAGCAAGACACTTAACCCCTAACTGCCCTCCAGGTTGAGGAGGTGGGCACCTGGCACGGTGGCCTCCGCCGTCTGGGTGAACGGGTGAATGTGAGGTACAGGTTGTAAAGCGCTTTGGATAAAAGCTGTTATAATATATAAATGTAGTCCATTCACTGAGCAAAGGCTGCTTCCAAATTCCCCACGCCACAATGCTGTATTGTATGTGATCTGTTAACCCTTTCACTGCCACATTGCCAAAGGGTTAACCCTTTCACGGTGACAATACAGAAGGTTAACCCTTTCACTGCCACACGACAAAGGGTTAACCGTTTCACTAGCACACTACAGAAGGTTAACCCTTTCACTACCACACAACAAATGGTTAACCCTTTCACGACCACACTACATAAGGTTAACCCTTTCACTACCCCACTACATATTGTGCATGTTCTCCCCGTGCTCGCAAGGGTTTCCCCCCGGATAAGATAAACCCAATGGAAAAACATGCACAACAACAGATCGCTAACGCTGTGGTGTCCTTGACGAAGACGGACAGGAGCACTTGGATTGGTCCCCGGGGCGCGGCTCAGGTTGACGCCCTATCTGCTCCCGGCTGCCCATGGGGGGACGACGGGATAGGTCAAGCGCAGAGACTCAATCGCATCGGCGACTGAGAAAAAGACAATGCATGTGTGTGTGTGTGTATCCCGGTGTGTGTGTGCCGCTCCAATTGCATGTCCAGTTCGTTGCATGCCGAATAAAGACCCCCTAAAGAGGTCCTGCATTATTATTATACCGCACTACAGACGGTTAACCGTCTGTAGTGTGGTAGTGAAAGGTTAACCTTATGTAGTGTGGTAGTGAAAGGGTTAATATGGAAATAATCTATGTGACGGAGATTTTGTATGCAGATCAAAAGCAGCAACATGTGAAGTGTAGAGTGGATAGTTGCCACACCATGGTTTCAATCCCACATGTCTTGCAGCAGGTCATTTCCTGTTATATCCAGTTCCAGTGAACAGTTCCCAAACAAACACAAACAACAACATACTGGTCACTGAAACATCATTTGTGTGTTTTTGGCAAAACTGACAGTTTATCATCCTGATTGCACGGCTAGCAAGTGGAAACAGCTGTGACCGAATTTCTTCTTCTTCTTCGACATTGGTTCAGGAGGTAGAGCAGTCGTCTGGTAATTCTCTGTTCGATTCCCGCTCCGAGCAGCGTGTCGAAGTGTCCTTGAGCAAGACACTGAACCCCTAATTGCTCCCGATGAGCAGGTTGGCGCCTTGCATGGTCGCCTCCGCCGTCGGTGTGTAAATGTGTGAGTGAATGGGTAAAAATGTGAGGAACTAAATTGTAAAGCGCTTTGGATAATAAAGCATTACATCACGCGCAGGAGTGAGTTATGATAATTAGACCATGCCTAGGGGTGGTCGCTAGGCCCGGGGCGCAGCCGAGGGTCGTTAGACCCCCATAGGCATGGTCTAATTCTCATAACCCACGACTGCACGTGGTGTAATGGCTTTTATACAATGGCCGATGTCATCCAACCTTATTGCTATACAATAAACACACATTAATTGAAGATTTATTGACAAAACCATCTGCCGAAAAAGGAGTTCCCAAAAAATAAAAAGAGAAGTTGCCTCCATGTGGAAGCAGCTCGGAAGTGCATCCAACTGTTCTCAGTAAGACATCCAACAAACTAACACTTCCAACTGTCTCTCAACTAAGACATCCAACAAACTAACACATCCAACTGTCTTTCAACTAAGACATCCAACAAACTAACACATCCAACTGTCTTTCAACTAAGACATCCAACAAACTAACACATCCAATTTTCTTCTTTTTTTTACCTACTTTCTATAGAACTTCATTCTTAGATGCTTTTATAGAATGTAGGTAAAACGAAACAAAAAAGGTTTTCTTTGCCATATAGGGGGGGAAAAAGAAGTTTTCTTTGCCCTATAGGAGGGAATATATATTTTTTTCTAAACCTACTTTCTATAGAAGCAGCTGGGAGGTGCGCTGTTTTAAGTGAGCATGGATTATTGAATTGATTGATTGATTGATTGCTAATTTTATTACTGTCCGCCTTGTTTCCAACTGGTTAAGCTTGGCGACTCTTTCGAAGTCGCTCTCTTTCGAAGTTGGTTAAGGTTAGAGTTTGGAATCAGGGCTGGTGGTCTATCGCCCTGCTCTAAAGACAAACTCTAACCTTAACCAACTTCGAAAGAGAGCGACTTCGAAAGAGAGCAAGCTTAACCAGTTGGAAACAAGGCGGACAGTAATACAATTTGCAATCAATCAATCAATCAATTCAATAAACCACGCTCACTTAAAACAGCGCACCTCCCAGCTGCTTCTATAGAAAGTAGGTAAAAAGAAATATTTTTTTGTTGCAATTAATCAATCAATAAATCAATTCGCACAATTTTTATTTTGTTCCACAATGACTCATGACCCACTAATTACATAATCCAACATTGTGTAAGAAACTAACACATTCGCCGTGACAGAATCGTTTTTCATTTAGTCTTTATGACCCTATCAACATATCCTTTCGTAACGTTTACTGTCCGCCATCTTGCTTTCACTTCTAAAAACGTGCACGGCGGATTGATAGTAATTCGGTTGTGGGCGGGTCCTGGGACCAAGAGCGTTGCTTATAACAAATACCCACGTGTAACTTGACTGTTTCAGCCAATCAGAATCGAGAAATTTGCACGCCATTGTATAAAAGCTGTTATATAAACGCAGCCATTTACCTTTTACTGTGCAAATATATAACACTCATCCATACTGAGTCTCTCCAGGACGGTGTCCAGCTCCCTTCATGTCTACAGCAGCCTTGGATGCAGGGAAGCCCTGGGTCAACAGATGCAGGCCTGGCGAACAGGAGCCGGCGCTGTTGCAAGTATAGCATCCACGCCACTTAGGAGCGGAGATGGCTAACAGATAATACACGGATATTGTTGGAACGACCACTAAGCAGCCTGTGGAAGGAGAGACTGAACTGTTTATTATTCAGAAAAGCCAGAATAACAGGCGCACTAAGTCTTCCCTGAGAGGGGATCATGTTGTTCCACGGAGGAGAAGCTCCCCGAGTCCGGCAGCGTTCTCAGTGAGAGCCTCTCAGACCGGCTGTTAGAGCCTCTCAGACCTGCTGTTAGAGCCTCTCAGACCGGCTGTTAGAGCCTCTCAGACCTGCTGTTAGAGCCTCTCAGACCTGCTGTTAGAGCCTCTCAGACCGGCTGTTAGAGCCTCTCAGACCTGCTGTTAGAGCCTCTCAGACCTGGAACACACTGCTGTTAGAGCCTCTCAGACCGGCTGTTAGAGCCTCTCAGACCTGCTGTTAGAGCCTCTCAGACCTGGAACACACTGCTGTTAGAGCCTCTCAGACCTGCTGTTAGAGCCTCTCAGACCTGCTGTTAGAGCCTCTCAGACCTGCTGTTAGAGCCTATCAGACCTGCTGTTAGAGCCTATCAGACCTGCTGTTAGAGCCTATCAGACCTGCTGTTAGAGCCTCTCAGACCTGCTGTTAGAGCCTCTCAGACCTGCTGTTAGAGCCTCTCAGACCTGCTGTTAGAGCCTCTCAGACCTGCTGTTAGAGCCTCTCAGAGCTGCTGTTAGAGGTCTTACCTTATCTTAACTCTTATCATTTGGCACTAAAAGCTAAACATTGTCACCGGTATGGCTGTCCGCAACATGTCATTAATTGTGTGGGAGAGGTCGATCAGTTAGCCACATTAGTGTGAGCTAGCTTAGCCACTAGCTAACGCGGGCTAGATGGAAATACAAACAATGTAACGTAACGTTACTGGTGAAAAAGTTATTTACCTTGGAATACTCCTTTGCCAACTTGCTCTACTTTGCTTGCAGGTCTGCAGCTGGATTATGAATAGTCCCAACTTTAGCCAAGGTAAGGTTAAGCTAAAACTAGCTTTTCAAATAGCTCCAGCTAATGCTAATAACATAGCTCCCCGTCACACTGCTCTACTCGGGACGATGGCATTAAGAAAAGTTATAATTATTTTGTCTCGTCTTGTTTTAGTCAACAATATCAACATACATGAAGAGACATTTCGTCCTGGTTTTTGTAAATTACATTTGTGTGTCCTCAGTTGTGGTCAACGATATTTAATTAACTATTTAGTCTCGTTACCGTCACATGGTATTCAATAACGTGACGTCACGTCTCGTTGTCGTCATGAAAAAAACCTTTGTTGACGAACATCTTTCGTCATCAATTTAGTCAACAAAATTAACACTGCTTAGGTCTCACCTTATCTTAACTAGTAGGCTTAGGTCTTACCTTATCTTAACTAGTAGACTTAGGTCTCACCTTATCTTACCTAGTAGACTTAGGTCTTACCTTATCTTAAATAGTAGGCTTAGGTCTTACCTTATCTTAACTAGTAGGCTTAGGTCTTACCTTATCTTAACTAGTAGGCTTAGGTCTTACCTTAACTTAACTAGTAGACTTAGGTCTTACCTTATCTTAACTAGTATACTTAGGTTTCACCTTATCTTAACTAGTAGACTTAGGGTCCTGGACAACAAACAGTACCCTCAAACACCCAGCTATGTTTATTGATGTGCATTGTCCCTCTAAAGAATAAACTAAATGAAGGAAAGCAAAGCAGAGATGATCTGAGGAGGAAAAACATGGTGTGGTTAGTCGGGGAAGGAGGGAACACATGGTGTGGTTAGTCGGGGAAGGAGGGAACACATGGTGTGGTTAGTCGGGGAAGGAGGGAACACATGGTGTGGTTAGTGGAGGAAGGAGGGAACACACGGTGTGGTTAGTGGAGGAAGGAGGGAACACATGGTGTGGTTAGTGGAGGAAGGAGGGAACACATGGTGTGGTTAGTGGAGGAAGGAGGGAACACATGGTGTGGTTAGTAGGAAGGAGGGAACACATGGTGTGGTTAGTGGAGGAAGGAGGGAACACATGGTGTGGTTAGTAGGAAGGAGGGAACACGTGGTGTGGTTAGTGGAGGAAGGAGGGAACACATGGTGTGGTTAGTGGAGGAAGGAGGGAACACATGGTGTGGTTAGTGGAGGAAGGAGGGAACACATGGTGTGGTTAGTGGAGGAAGGAGGGAACACATGGTGTGGTTAGTAGGAAGGAGGGAACACATGGTGTGGTTAGTGGAGGAAGGAGGGAACACATGGTGTGGTTAGTGGAGGAAGGAGGGAACACATGGTGTGGTTAGTGGAGGAAGGAGGGAACACATGGTGTGGTTAGTGGAGGAAGGAGGGAACACATGGTGTGGTTAGTAGGAAGGAGGGAACACATGGTGTGGTTAGTGGAGGAAGGAGGGAACACATGGTGTGGTTAGTGGAGGAAGGAGGGAACACATGGTGTGGTTAGTAGGAAGGAGGGAACACATAATGTGGTTAGTGGAGGAAGGAGGGAACACATGGTGTGGTTAGTAGGAAGGAGGGAACACATGGTGTGGTTAGTAGGAAGGAGGGAACACATGGTGTGGTTAGTGGAGGAAGGAGGGAACACATGGTGTGGTTAGTGGAGGAAGGATGGAACACATGGTGTGGTTAGTAGGAAGGAGGGAACACATGGTGTGGTTAGTCGAGGAAGGAGGAAACACATGGTGTGGTTAGTAGGAAGGAGGGAACACATGGTGTGGTTAGTCGAGGAAGGAGGGAACACATGGTGTGGTTAGTGGAGGAAGGAGGGAACACATGGTGTGGTTAGTGGAGGAAGGAGGGAACACATGGTGTGGTTAGTGGAGGAGGAAGGGAACACATGGTGTGGTTAGTGGAGGAAGGAGGGAACACATGGTGTGGTTAGTGGAGGAAGGAGGGAACACACGGTGTGGTTAGTGGAGGAAGGAGGGAACACATAGTGTGGTTAGTGGAGGAAGGAGGGAACACATGGTGTGGTTAGTGGAGGAAGGAGGGAAGACATGGTGTGGTTAGTGGAGAAGGAGGGAACACATGATGTGGTTAGTGGAGGAAGGAGGGAACACATGGTGTGGTTAGTGGAGGAAGGAGGGAACACATGGTGTGGTTAGTGGAGGAAGGAGGGAACACACGGTGTGGTTAGTGGAGGAAGGAGGGAACACATGGTGTGGTTAGTGGAGGAAGGAGGAAACACATGGTGTGGTTAGTGGAGGGGATGATCTGAGTCGGAAGGAGAGGATGTCCACAGCCTCAGTTCAGGTGACACCAAATTCTACTTCCAGATGGTCGGCTCTTACAAGAACAAAACATTTAAATGAACGCGTAAAGTGGCAAATTAATTCACGATGAGGCTGTAAAGTGAGATGCGAAGCTGTGGAAGCATCGATGGCACGTCATCGGTTACTGTGTCGAGGAGGAGAGGTTCCAGATGGGAGCTTTGATATTTTCCTGGCAGGGAAAACAGACCCACCCTGTCTTGCTCTTAACCCCAGGCTGACCTCTCTAAACCCCCGAGCTGGTCTCATCGCGGCCTGCGTCTGCCGGCCCACCGGCCTCACAGTTCCCACCGCGGTGAGGGGATCTGCGCACGACAAGGAGGTGTTAGCACCTTTCTTACTGTAGGGGGCGCAATGACGATGACGGTTGAGTACCTAGAAATGAATGATGATGGGATGTTAACGCAGGTTAGCGTCTGCCAATATTTGATTCACATAGAAGCTAGGAAGGATAGGATGAGTTGTTAAAACTGATGTGCAATGTGTGTTTACAGATGGATCTTTGATTTCATTATTAATTAGACGGACTGAATGGGAATGCTGTAGATTAATTTAATGGACTTTATTGTGTTTTTAACCTTGATGATTTTTTAAATGTATGTATTCCTGCTGGAGAGTTGTATATGTATTTTTTATTAATTCAATCAATCAATCAACAATCTCTACACCTTTACCCTCATTGAGATGCAAGGAACTATGCGAATGCAAATTAGCAACAAGCACCCATTGATATTTACCAGAAATTATGCATCTTATATTCCTTCAAGACACGTCAATACCTACTCAGCTTTCTGTGTAGCTGAAGCTGAAGTAGTCTACACATGTAACTCATATAATCCATAACTATGTGTGATAGGTGATAGCCATGTACAATGATACTGTATATACAATATATATATTTATTTGTACTGTATATATATATATTTATCAACATCTGTCTGAACATACCTGCATATATTCCTGTTTACATACCTATATATATTCCATTTCAATCACTTGTACATTGTATATTACTGTTGCACTTTACTGTTACATTTTCACTCTGGTTGGATGCCAACTTCTTTTCATCATACTGTACTTGTGCTGCACGATGGCAATACATTTGAATCTAATCTAATCTAATCTAATCTAATCTAATCTAATCTAATCTAATCTAATCTAATCTAATCTAATCTAATCTAATCTAATCTAATCTAATCTAATCTAATCTTGCACCATGAGAGGTTCGATTCATTAGTCAGCAGTGCTTCTCAAACTTTTTCGCCCCCCTTTGGCGGACCAAAATATTTTGGGCCCCCCCCCCCCCTCGCCCCAACAAAATAGTCATGAAATGGGCCATGTTTAAATTTATTGAAATAACACCAATATCGTGACCTTTCAAATTGGCCCTATATTTTGTTTTCAGAGCTGTCATGGATGAAAAGCCAGCTTCACACAGATACTGTATGTGGTGCTGAATGGTATCAACACCTTAACTGCTGCATCATGAGATACTTGGTGGGCCATGAGATGAGATACTTGGTACTCAGCACCACACTCTGAAACTAGCTCTCTAGGTGGTATCAGATGAGATTTCAAAGAGTTCTTCCAAGAGTTTGGATGGAGATGTGTCAGGAAGCTTTGTCTCAATGTTGTCTGTAAAGGTTTTTTTTTATCCAGAGTAACTTGGTGATCCTTTTCTGTGTTTTATTAAATAATGATTTTCAGACTTTGAGAAATGGTATTTTCATGGAGAACGGTGCAGCTGCAACAGATAGCACTTTAGTGATAATTTTCTGGAATACAAAAATAAATAAAAAAATGTTTAAATAAATCTCAAGGCCCCCCCTGTCATGCCTCTGCGCCCCCCCTGGGGGGCGCGCCCCCCACTTTGAGAAACACTGCATTAGTGACATCACACATGCAACTCAGATTTCAGGGAAGTACAGAGAAGCTCTTCCTCTCCAGGGGAAGAATGTGAAAACAGGTCCTCTGGTGATAAGTTCTGTACAGATCTGTATAAAAGACATGCCTTCAAGAGGAGTTAACCATAAGAAAACAATGTTTTTAAGTGGAGGGGATCTTTAACAAACCGTTGGTTAACCATCAGTCTCAGACCTGATGTCTCAGTGCAGGGAAACCAGTCCAGAATGGCTTCTACTTTGCCTCCAATGAGACACTGAGTAAAAGACTGTCCATTTGTATCCAATGAGACACTGAGTAAAGGACCGTCAATTTGTCTCCAATGAGACTCTGAGTAAAGGACTGTCCATTTGTCTCCAATGAGACACTGAGTAAAAGAATGTCCATTTGTCTCCAATGAGACTCTGAGTAAAGGCCTGTCCATTTGTCTCCAATGAGACACTGAGTAAAAGACTGTCCATTTGTCTCCAATGAGACTCTGAGTAAAATACTGTCCATTTGTCTCCAATGAGACTCTGAGTAAAGGACTGTCCATTTGTCTCCAATGAGACACTGAGTAAAAGACTGTCCATTTGTCTCCAATGAGACTCTGAGTAAAGGCCTGTCCATTTGTCTCCAATGAGACACTGAGTAAAATACTGTCCATTTGTCTCCAATGAGACTCTGAGTAAAAGACTGTCCATTTGTCCAGAACGGCTTTCGTGGCAAAAGTTAACAATCAGTCAATAATATCTTTGTCCTCCACTCTGTGAAGTTATGGTAACTCATTATTTACATGGAGCTGATTGGAGGAGAGAACACCGACTTCATATCCTGTTTGTGTTTGCTTTGGCTCCTAAACACACGCTGTACCCCCGTCTCCCGCTGCTCGACTTAGCCTCAGATACATTAGCCTTGATTAGACACTTAATCATTATGGACGCAGAAGAACAGCGTTACCCAAGACGTCAACCAGATCGTGTCCCAGTTCAGCCTCCAACAGTTCAGCCTCCAACACAAACACAGAACACTTAATGGAAAAGGACACGTTTGTTTTTTCTCAAGGATGGCATCTGGTTCAAAGACTCCAACACCACAAATCTACAGCATCTCACTCAGTAGAGCCTCTCTCAGTAGAGCCTCACTCAGGAGAACCTCTCTCAGTAGAGCCTCTCTCAGTAGAACCTCATTCAGGAGAACCTCTCTCAGTAGAACCTCTCTCAGTAGAACCTCTCTCAGTAGAGCCTCACTCAGGAGAACCTCTCTCAGTAGAACCTCTCTCAGTAGAACCTCACTCAGGAGAACATCTCTCAGTAGAGCCTCTCTCAGTAGAACCTCTCTCAGTAGAACCTCATTCAGGAGAACCTCTCTCAGTAGAACCTCACTCAGGAGAACCTCTCTCAGTAGAACCTCTCTCAGGAGAACCTCTCTCAGTAGAGCCTCTCTCAGGAGAACCTCTCTCAGTAGAGCCTCACTCAGTAGAACCTCTCTCAGTAGAACCTCATTCAGGAGAACCTCTCTCAGTAGAACCTCTCTCAGGAGAACCTCTCTCAGTAGAGCCTCTCTCAGTAGAACCTCTCTCAGTAGAACCTCATTCAGGAGAACCTCTCTCAGTAGAACCTCTCTCAGGAGAACCTCTCTCAGTAGAGCCTCTCTCAGGAGAACCTCTCTCAGTAGAGCCTCACTCAGGAGAACCTCTCTCAGTAGAACCTCTCTCAGTAGAACCTCACTCAGGAGAACATCTCTCAGTAGAGCCTCTCTCAGTAGAACCTCTCTCAGTAGAACCTCATTCAGGAGAACCTCTCTCAGTAGAACCTCACTCAGGAGAACCTCTCTCAGTAGAACCTCATTCAGGAGAACCTCTCTCAGTAGAACCTCACTCAGTAGAACCTCTCTCAGTAGAACCTCATTCAGGAGAACCTCTCTCAGTAGAACCTCTCTCAGTAGAACCTCTCTCAGTAGAACCTCATTCAGGAGAACCTCTCTCAGTAGAACCTCATTCAGGATAACCTCTCTCAGTAGAACCTCTCTCAGTAGAACCTCATTCAGGAGAACCTCTCTCAGTAGAACCTCTCTCAGTAGAACCTCATTCAGGAGAACCTCTCTCAGTAGAACCTCTCTCAGGAGAACCTCTCTCAGTAGAACCTCTCTCAGTAGAACCTCTCTCAGTAGAACCTCTCTCAGTAGAACCTCTCTCAGTAGAACCTCACTCAGTAGAACCTCTCTCAGTAGAACCTCACTCAGTAGAGCCTCTCTCAGTAGAACCTCTCTCAGTAGAACCTCATTCAGGAGAACCTCTCTCAGTAGAACCTCTCTCAGTAGAACCTCACTCAGTAGAGCCTCTCTCAGTAGAACCTCACTCAGTAGAGCCTCACTCAGTAAAGCCTCATTCAGGAGAACCTCTCTCAGTAGAACCTCACTCAGTAGAGCCTCTCTCAGTAGAACCTCACTCAGTAGAGCCTCATTCAGTAAAGCCTCACTCAGTAAAGCCTCACTCTACAAAAAAAACACATCTCAATCTGGTCAAAAATGGTGGAGCTATGGACATAGCTAGAAGTAACTGTACTTACAGTAGATATCATCCACGGTCTTTGCTGCCCTGTAACGGGCGCCTGGTGGTACTAAATCCAGATTTAACTCTGTCATTGGAAAGAGGAGATTTGGCCAAATCCATACATGTATGACTTGGCCATAATAAGGTAATTTATAGGCCTGCTATTCTATATTCTATATATTTCAAATTGCATGAGTCCGGATGGCAAAATTCAGTACTATATCTACAAAAACCCCTGTAAATCATCTGCCCTTTATTCATTTGCTTAGATTTTTCGTAGACTTGATCTCAAGAAATTAAATTATAATAATAATTGATATTCTCCTTTGGTTCATTACAATTTACTCAAGCATAGTAACATACACAATATTCCTGACACTGGAAATACATTCCCTGAGGTCCATAGATGTCCCTAGATACCAAGAACATGCAAATGGACCTTGTAAAAGTGGAGCGATCTTCCATTTACTTAGGTATGTACTTTTAAGCGAACTTTCTGAAAATATGGCAAGGGCGTAAGAGGTTAATGTTACTCACTCGTGTCTTGTATATATCTTCTACAATTTCTATAAGATCTCCTTATTTTTTGCATTTAGCATTCGCTTGCATTTAAGTTGTTCATTCTAGTTTAAGCATCGTGTGATGTTGTGTTGTGTGAAGGGTGGACTAGCAAAGCACGTTTTTCATTGTATGGAAAACTGTCTGTTTAATGACAATAAATCATCTTGAATCTCTTGAGTCTTCAAATCTAGACTGCAGTATCAATCAGCACTGTGGCCGTGGGAACAGCAGAGCTATGTGGACGCTTACATCAATTCTAACGCTGAAAAACTGATGGGTTCTAATGTTTTTAAACAAGGTGGGTAAATTCATTGACATAGTTGGCGAGCTAACAGGGCGTGGCGATACTGAGAAAGAGAGAGATTGTGTGTGTGTTGCTGGTGCTGTCTGGCCAACATGTGTTTGAGTCTGGCCCTGAGACAGATGGGCCGGGGAGTTCCTCCTCAATAACTGTGAGAAAGGAAGAGAGAAAGAGAGAGAGAGAGAGAGAGAGAGAGAGAGAGAGAGAGAGAGAGAGAGAGAGAGAGAGAGAGAGAGAGAGAGAGAGAGAGAGAGAGAGAGAGGGGAGGGTGGGGAGAAAGACACAGAGGGAGGGTGAGAGGGAAAGAGAAAGAAAGATAGAGAGAAGGTGGGAGACAGAAAGAGAGAGAGAGAGAGGAGAGAGAGAGAGAGAGAGAGAGAGAGAGAGAGAGAGAGAGAGAGAGAGAGAGAGAGAGAGAGAGAGAGAGAGAGAGAGAGAGAGAGAGAGAGAGATGAGGGTGGGGAGAAAGATACAGAGGGAGGGTGAGAGGGAAAGAGAAAGAAAGATACAGAGAAGGTGGGAGACAGAAAGAGAGAGAGAGAGAGAGGAGAGAGAGAGAGAGAGAGAGAGAGATAGAGAGAGAGAGAGAGAGAGAGAGAGAGAGAGAGAGAGAGAGAGAGAGAGAGAGAGAGAGAGAGAGAGAGAGGAGGGTGGGGAGAAAGATACAGAGGGAGGGTGAGACGGAAAGAGAAAGAAAGAGACAGAGAGGGTGGGAGACAGAAAAAGAGAGAGAGAGAGAGAGAGAGAGAGACAGGGATAGGAAGCAGAGAATCAGCTGTCCATGACCCAAACTTCTGTTTCTTTATGAATGACAGCAGCTGTAGCTCTGAGGGCTGCAGGCTACAGGCTACTACTTACAGGTTTCAAGATCATTACACATATTCTAATTTAAATTCTCGATTAAATGTCTTGTTAATTAATATGTTGTTGCAATTACAACTATTAACAATCAAGAAAAGATCAAGGATAAAAAAAAAGAGGGCGGGGCTTGATATTATTGTCAATCATCCAGTCAGCTCAACACTAAAATGTACCCTTTTCTCACTGGGGTTTTACACCATAGATATATATATAACTAGATGGTGCTAGGCGGAGTCTCCAGTGTAGTTCACCGGCGGCCATCTTGTCACAGTCAACATTATGGTACGTTCTATGGTAGCTGTACAAAAATACTTTTAACTCGTTGAAATCTTGACGGATTTACAAACTGTTTGGTTTATTACAAACGTTATTAACTTGGCTAAGATTCAGGATGCTTGGACATTATTTCCATTATAAGTATGCAGTATGATAACTACAGACTCTGACGTTTATAACAAACCAAACCGTTTGAAAACCGGTTGAGAATTGCGTTATTTCAATAGTACATGCCTATAGACATTCATGTTATGAGTGGGCATGCTGCTTGTGGCAAGATGGGCGCCATGTGGCAACGTCGGTGTCCATTGGCCAGCAGCGCGGGTGAGTCATCTATATATGTCTATGTTTTACACCATAACGAGGCCTATGTCCTGCTAAAGAAGGCTGATTCCTGTACCTTTTTCTGTTGAAAAGGTACACCGGCAGTAGCCTACTTTGAGGGCCATGGCATGGATTAGTCTAGTTAGTACAAGGCTTCTGTGAAACCAGCCCTTTGTGAAATGTACAGCATGTCACTTAAAAGAACACGCTCCTGAGAGAGACAGGACGATAGATACCAGTTTCCTCTCTGTGCGTTCAGTAAAAGGTTATCTGGCTGCACGTTAGCCTAGCTTAGCACAGTGAATGAAATCGGACAGTGATGGGGTGGCTTTCGGGAGAAGTGTTAGTTGGACAATGCCTATAGGCTACCCGTCACTGTCTGCTTCCATTCATTGTGCTAAGCTAGTGCAACAGAGGTACCGCGAGTATATCCACAGTCACGATGGACTTCAAGTGTTGTGAAGTGACTGTGGACATTAGCGGTACTGCAAGTTAAACTCACTCCCCCTTAAAAGGCATACAGACGGGAGCTCCAGTAGCTCACCGCATATCTCGGCGCTATTTCTGCGTCGCGGAAAACCGTGCTCGTCACGGATCTGGGGGACACGAGTTCGATTCCCGGACCCGCCGTAATTTCTCAGAATGTCTTCCCCTGCTCTACATCCCGTTTCAACCTGTTTCTGTCGGTCATACTTGACCAGAAAAGCGATAAACGCTAAAAAATAAAGTAAAAAAAAAAAAAAAGGCATACAGACATGTTACCAAGAGGTGAATTCACGATGCGATGTCGCCCGCGGTGCGCGAGCCCGGGGTTCGAGACTCACTCGGGGCAATCCCTTAACAGGGGTCGAACTGAAACACAACGCAGATGGCAATACGAGACCGGCTACACTATAGGCTAACGTGCAGCCAGATAGCGTTCTACTGAACTCACAAACTGGTATCTGTCTTCTTGTCTCTCTCTCTGGAGAAGACGGTAAGCTAATTTCCTTTTAAGCACTACATGTGGAAACGTATCTAAAGGCAGGGTTTCTATTTGGAGACCTCCTGACTGACTGGTGGCCGGAGTCGGGCCTTGGGAGGCTTCCTGCTGCTCCCTGAGTGTATTATCTGGTATACAAATAAACTCTGCTTTATCTGGCCACGGTGGAGACAGACAGGAAACGCGGGGGTGACATGCAACTAAAGTCTCAGGTTGGATTCAAACCCACGTCATTGCAATTACATGGTATACCGTACACTTGGTGAGCCACCAGCACGCCCGCATAATCTACCCTTTAGTGTTAGTTTTAAAGGGGAACTATTTTACTATTTCTTTCACTATTTGGGCACTTTTACACAATTCCTGTGAGTTTATGGAACACCTCTGTAATTCTTTTTTTTTTTTATTCATTGTTTTGTATTTATAATCAAGTCCTCAAAAACAGCATTTTTCTACCTGAAGATCTTAAGCTGTTTTGAGGCTGGGCTCCTAAACCACTGTGTGGCCTTCGAAGCATCTGGGATATTAACATGCAGCGGTGTCTCTCTGACATCACAAATCATCACATTTTCAGATGACTCAGTTCAGTGAGGGTGAATATTGTGAGAGGAGAATTGGAAGAATGCGCCAATATGAGAATTAGAGACATAGATCATATTAATATAAGTCCACAAAGCTAGGAAACAATGCTAAACACTTATACACATTTATAAGATAGTTCCCCTTTAATATAATCAGGTGATGTTATCTATTGTTTTCTACTGTTTTCGAAATGGTAATGCCTGCATTTATATAGCACTTTACAATTTGTTCCTCACATTTGTACCCATTTGCTCACACATTCACACACCGACGGCAGAGGCAACCATGCGAGGTGCCAACCTCAGTTGGGGGTTAAGTGTCTTGCTCGAGGTCACTTCGAGGAGTGGGAATCGAACTGGGAACCTCTGGATTATCAGACGACTGTTCTACCTCCAGAGCCACTGTCGCAAGCCACTATCCTCTCCTGTTATCTACTGTTATCTACTGTCATCTATCTACTGTCATCTACTGTTATCTCCTGTTATCTCCTGTTATCTACTGTTATCTATCTACTGGTATCTACTGTTATCTATATACTGTCATCTACTGTTATCTACTGTTATCTCCTGTTATCTCCTGTTATCTCCTGTTATCTATCTACTGTCATCTACTGTTATCTACTGCCATCTACTGTTATCTACTGTCATCTACTGGTATCTACTGTTATCTACTGTCATCTACTGTTATCTACTGTTATCTACTGTTATCTACTGTCCTCTCCTGTTATCTACTGTCCTCTCCTGTTATCTACTGTTATCTACTGTCCTCACCTGTTATCTACTGTTATCTACTGTTATCTACTGTTATCTATCTACTGGTATCTACTGTTATCTATCTACTGTCATCTACTGTTATCTACTGTTATCTACTGTTATCTATCTACTGGTATCTACTGTTATCTATCTACTGTCATCTACTGTTATCTCCTGTTATCTACTGTTATCTCCTGTTATCTCCTGTTATCTATCTACTGTCATCTACTGTTATCTACTGTTATCTACTGTTATCTACTGTCATCTACTGGTATCTACTGTTGTCTACTGTCATCTACTGTTATCTACTGTTATCTCCTGTTATCTATCTACTGTCATCTACTGTTATCTACTGTCATCTACTGGTATCTACTGTTATCTACTGTCCTCTCCTGTTATCTACTGTCCTCTCCTGTTATCTACTGTTATCTACTGTCCTCTCCTGTTATCTACTGTTATCTACTGTCCTCTCCTGTTATCTACTGTCCTCTCCTGTTATCTACTGTCCTCTCCTGTTATCTCCTGTTATCTACTGTCCTCTCCTGTTATCTGCTGTTATCTACTGTCCTCTCCTGTTATCTACTGTTATCTACTGTCCTCTCCTGTTATCTACTGTTATCTACTGTCCTCTCCTGTTATCTACTGTTATCTACTGTCCTCTCCTGTTATCTACTGTCCTCTCCTGTTATCTACTGTCCTCTCCTGTTATCTACTGTCCTCTCCTGTTATCTCCTGTTATCTACTGTCCTCTCCTGTTATCTGCTGTTATCTACTGTCCTCTCCTGTTATCTACTGTCCTCTCCTGTTATCTGCTGTTATCTACTGTCCTCTCCTGTTATCTGCTGTTATTTACTGTCCTCTCCTGTTATCTGCTGTTATCTACTGTCCTCTCCTGTTATCTGCTGTTATCTACTGTCCTCTCCTGTTATCTACTGTCCTCTCCTGTTATCTACTGTTATCTACTGTCCTCTCCTGTTATCTACTGTCCTCTCCTGTTATCTACTGTTATCTACTGTCATCTACTGTCCTCTCCTGTTATCTACTGTTATCTACTGTCCTCTCCTGTTATCTACTGTCATCTACTGTCCTCTCCTGTTATCTACTGTTATCTACTGTCCTCTCGTGTTATCTACTGTCCTCTCCTGTTATCTCCTGTTATCTACTGTCCTCTCCTGTTATCTACTGTCCTCTCCTGTTATCTCCTGTTATCTACTGTCCTCTCCTGTTTTCTACTGTTATCTACTGTCCTCTCCTGTTATCTACTGTTATCTACTCTCCTGTTTTCTACTGTTATCTACTGTCCTCTCCTGTTATCTACTGTCCTCTCCTGTTTTCTACTGTTATCTACTGTCCTCTCCTGTTATCTACTGTTATCTACTCTCCTGTTTTCTACTGTTATCTACTGTCCTCTCCTGTTATCTACTGTTATCTACTGTAATCTCCTGTTATCTCCTGTTATCTCCTGTTATCTACTGTCCTCTCCTGTTATCTCCTGTTATCTACTGTCCTCTCCTGTTATCTACTGTTATCTACTGTTATCTACTGTCATCTCCTGTTATCTCCTGCTATCTACTGTTATCTACTGTCCTCTCCTGTTTTCTACTGTTATCTACTGTCCTCTCCTGTTATCTACTGTCCTCTCCTGTTATCTACTGTCCTCTCCTGTCCTCTCCTGTTATCTACTGTCCTCTCCTCTTATCTACTGTTATCTACTGTCATCTATCTACTTTCATCTACTGTTACCTGCTGTTATCTACTGTCATCTATCTACTTTCATCTACTGTTATCTACTGTCCTCTCCTGTTATCTCCTGTTATCTACTGTCCTCTCCTGTTATCTACTGTCCTCTACTGTTATCTACTGTAATCTACGGTCATCTACTCACGTTACCCTCAGCTAAAATACCTTCTCCGTACATAACAGACCTTCACCTCTTTCACTATGGGTCCTCGGGGTGTTGAGGAAAGCTCTTTAAAGTCTTTGGAAATACTGACATAGTGCTTTATACTTCTCATATGTACGTATGTGTGTGTGTGTGTGTGTGTGTGCATGCATGTGTGCGTGTGTGTGTGTGTGTGTGTGTGTGTGTGCGTGTGTGTCTTGATTTATCCGTATGTCTGTCTGCCCTACTTAAGCAATAAGCCACAAGGGCCCGTAGTTTACAGTGATTGTAGAACAGCTAAGGGGCACAGTCAGGAGGGGAACCCCCTTAGCTGTTCTACAATCAGGCCTCGCCTGGCGTATTGCTTTTATAAAGCGGTTACTACATAATACCTACAGGGCGACAGTGGCTCGAGAGGTAGAGCGGCCGTCTGGTAATCGGATGGTTCCCGGTTAGATTCTGGTTCCTCCCGGGCAGCGTGTCGAAGTGTCCTTGAGCAAGACACTTAACGTCTAACTGCTCCCGATGAGCAGGTTGGCATCTTGCATGGTCGCCTCCGCGGTCGGTGTGTGAATGAATGGGTGGATGTTTGAGTGAAGGTGTGTGGCTGTGTGTGTGTGTGTGTGTGTGTGGGGCGGGGGTGCCTGTGTGTGTGTGTGTGTGTGTGTGTGTGTGTGTGTGTGTGTGTGTGTGTGTGTGTGTGTGTGTGCGCGTGTGTGTGTGTGTGTGGGGGGCGTCTTACCAAGCTCCAGGAGCGGCAGGAGTGTACATTACAGTAAGTGGCCCCAGCAGATCTCTGAAAACTAATATCACCAGAGAGATCTGTGTGTGTTGACTCTGATTTATGAGCCAAAAGAGGAGAGAGCCAGAGTAAAGAAATAAACACTAGGACACTAGGACAGGAGCAGGGAGGAGGAGGAGGAGGAGGAGGAGGAGGAGGAGGAGGAGGAGGAGGAGGAGGAGGAGGAGGAGGAGGAGGAGGAGGAGGAGGAGGGAAAGGAGGAGAGGGAGGAGGGAGGGGAAGGAAGAGAGGAGAGAAACTGGGAGGAGGTGAGAGATGATGAGTGTGGGAAAGGAGAAAAGGGAAGGGAGAGAGCGGAGGAGAGGCGGATAGAGGGAGAAGGGTGGTGTTGGAGGTGGAGGAGCGGAGAGGACCAGGGAGGAGTTAAGAGGAGGAAAGGAGGAGAGGAGAGGAGAAGAAGATTGGAGGAGGCGATGAGAGGAGAAGAGGATAAGAGGAGGAGAGGAAGGGGAATGGAGAGTAGAAGAGAATGGTGGAGAGGAGAGGGTGGTGGAGAGGAGAAGAGATGAGAATGGTGGAGACGAGAGGATGGTGGAGAGGAGGAGGCCTATAGGAGGGAGATCGAGAGGCTGCAGAGCTGGTGCAGCTGCAATGCTCTAAAGACAGTGGAGATGGTAGTGGACTTCAGGAAGAAAGCAGCCCTGCCCCCTCCCATCATACTGGGAGGCACTCAGGTGGCCTCGGCATGACCATCTCCCGGGATTTGAAGTGGGAGCTCAACATCACGGGCCTGCTCAAGAAGGCCCAGGGGAGGATGTTCTTCCTCCGGCAGTTAAACAAATATAAACTGCCGAGGACCATGATGGCCCAATTCTACACGGCCATCATTGAGTCCATCCTTACCCACTCCATCATCTCCTGGTTCCCCGCTGCAGCGGCAAAAGATCTTGCCAAGCTGCAGCGGGTGATTCGCTCCGCGGAGAGGGTGATCGGCTGTCCCCTGCCCTCCCTCAGGTCCCTGCACGACTCCAGGGCGCTGAAGAGGGCGAGGAAGATCATGGCCAACCCATCCCACCCCGGTCACAGCCTCTTCACCCTGCTCCCCTCTGGGAGAAGGCTGAGGATCCCAAAGGCTGTGAAAGCTTGTCACAGACTGAGCTTCTTCCCCTCAGCCGCCAGGCTCATCAATGCCTCAGGTCCCCCCCCCCCCCCCTCCCCCCTCTGCCCCCAAGTGACACTGGCACAATGACACTGACTGCACTGCACTAGTCCGTACTGGAACTCTGCACTCTTCACTTTATATGTATTTTATTGATTAATCCTCCACTGCACTGTTTCGTTTCTTGTCATGTGTCTGTGTTGGTGTTGTTTACTGTGAAAAAAGAAAAGAAAATGCATACACTGTATTGCTGCAACAATTACCAATGTGTTTTTACACAAATGGCTCAATAAAGGAATCTGAATCTGAATCTGAATCTGAGAGGAGATGAGAATGGTGGAGAGGAGAGGATGGTGGAGAGGAGAAGAGATGAGAATGGTGGAGAGGAGAGGATGGTGGAGAGGAGAAGAGATGAGAATGGTGGAGACGAGAGGATGATGGAGAGGAGAAGAGATGAGAATGGTGGAGAGGAGAGTATGGTGGAGAGGAGAAGAGATGAGAATGGTGGAGACGAGAGGATGGTGGAGAGGAGAAGAGATGAGAATGGTGGAGAGGAGAAGAGATGGTGGAGAGGAGAGGAGAGGAGAAGATAGGTGTTATGGTTTGACACCGACCCCAAACGCAAATGGCACAGAGAGAGTAGTTTCAGAGTTAGCCAAAATCTAGGGCTTGTTTATTTTACAGAGTAACAGACAGAACTTGGTTGAGAACAGAAACAAACTGGGAAACAAGCATGTGAGGAATGTTGCTGCTCTGCAGCTTCTCCCCGTGGGGGTTACGTTTGAGGAATCTGTCCGTGACGTCAGAGCCGCTCTGCAGAATCCTCCCGGCAGTACTCCGAGGTGGTAGCGGAACAGGGAGAGAGAGAGAGCGGGTTAGCTCAGTGAACAGTTGGGAACTGACAGGTGACAGGTGAAGTGACTTGTCCCAAACAGATAATCCAAGTGACAGAATCTTCGGTGTGAAACACACAGTGAGCAAATGTCCAAACAATAATTCCAAGTGACAGAATCTTCGGTGTGAGACACACAGTGAGCAATGTCCAAACAAATATGAATCCCAATGAATATCCAAAACAGGCGAAAAGGGTGAGAGACAGTCTGAACGAAAAACAGGATCTCTTCAGTGTTTACACACACGAAAAATGATTGAGTCCAAAGACTGTCTTGCAAAAACTCACCAGAGCGCTGTGCGTGAAGCGAGCAGATCAAACAGGGCGAGCGCTTCGTAACGGGGAACGGGTTGTCCAAACGGAATACTCCTCGAGAGTCCTGGGAGGCAAAGCACAGGGAAAAGCAGGCGACGGAAGGAACGGCAAATGCAGAGAATATATCAAAACGATCCAACAACACTAAATGGGGAATCAGGGTATATAAAGCAAAAGGGATGCTTAATGACAAGCAGTGACAGCTGCGGGATGAGATTGACAAGCGTGTGGTTGGGGGAGCACCAACCAAACGGCATCTACAGGAAGAAGCGTGTGGAGAGGAGAATGCAATTAATTAACCGAAAATCTTAAAGGAACAGAGCGAGTGGGTGAGCAGCGGGCAAAACCTCACAATAGGAATGGAATGGAATGGTAGAGGAAGGGGTCTAGCATAAGGACACATGAGGGAAGGGCCACTTTCATCACTGTGCGTGTGTGTGTGTGTGTGTGTGTGTGTGTGTGTGTGTGTGTGTGTGTGTGTGTGTGTGTGTGTGTGCTTGATTTCCTACCATTCTGGGGGAAATGTCCCCATAAATTATCAACAAGATCTGTAATTACTGGTATGGGGACATTGATGTAAATCAATGGTATGTCCCCACAAAGCATGAACATATGTCGGTGTATGTGTGTGTGTCTGTGTGTGTGTGTACATCTGTGTTTTCAGACGATATCAGGTCCCCCCACTTTATTCCAACACCCCTCTCTCTCTCTCTCTCTCTCTCTCTCTCTCTCTCTCTCTCTCTCTCTCTCTCTCTCTCTCTCTCTCTCTCTCTCTCTCTCTCTCTCTCTCTAAAATGATAAGGTAGCAATGATACGACAATCATCAAACTATTTTTCATCTACATCATGTCATGGAGCTATAAAGGCTTCAATGTCCCTGATGACATTGTCATATTTAGTTTTTAGTATTTTTAGTTTTTGGATGTATGTGAGATTATGTGCAAACATAAATCTGTGTGCTTAAGTGGTTAAGGGTCTTGCTCAAGCACACTTCGACACCCTGCCCGGGAGGAGCGGGAATCGAACCAGGAACCTCCGGATTATCAGACGACTGCTCTACCTCCTGAGCCACTGTCACAAGCCACCAGTGGCGAATCCTTATGGAAGCCAACGGAAGCCATGCCTCCCTATTAAAATATGAATTAATATCAAATATGAAATTAAAAAAAAATATATATAAATTTTTTTTTTAATATAGTTTACATTATTTTTCATCTGTGCATCTGTGTTATAATTTTTTTTATTTTTTTTTTAATGTCTCCCTCTTCTCCTTCTCACTCCCTCTAACACACTGTCAGACTCACTGTGCTCACTGCAGCTATAGAGGAGAGGAGGCAGGGGGTAGGTCTCTTTCTCCAGCCTCAACCATGTGATTCATGTATCTAGAGTCCAAATCCGATCCTAGCCAATCAGATTCGAGCTGACTGCCACACCCTAAAAGTTTAAAACGGGGCTGAGAGAAGAATCCTGAGTGTGGCCTCCCCTCTGCACATCTCCCCTCTGCACTCTGAACATTGTATTAACCCGTGACTGCTCCCACGGGCCGAATATTGCCCCGATCCTCGCAAGATTAAATCCACGGGTACCTCTCGGCGTGCCGAAGCTTTTCCTAAATCACTTCCATCATCGAAAACGAGGGGAAAAGGTCGGCTCGCGACCCTGAATATGTCGCTTGATTTTAAAAACGCTGTATTAAGTGAGCCTATTATGGGATCCACGCGAGCTTTCTATCGTGGAAACATCTGGGCGTCCCGCAACTTTTACTCATTCACATGTAGCCCCGAAAATGCTTAGAAAAGGAAAACCGAAAGCGTGGAATAAACTCGCCGAAACGGAAAAGTGTCCCACGGGCGCGCCGTGATTCCGATCCGCGTATTCACGGCCATAGAGGAGACCGTGGGACACCTTTTTGCAACCGAATATGTGTCTCGAATTTGCTCCCACGTGGCGCGCAAAATCGTGCAAGGACAAATCTGACCAAAAATGAACCAATGCTCCAGCAGTATTAATGACCCTGATGTAAACAAGACAAACGTCTTTCTCTGGTCTGCATCCCCTTATACAATTGTGTGTATTGAGCCGTACTGTATTGTACCCATTCTGCAATCTGTTAAATAAATAAAAAGAAAGTTTGACTGGCCGCCGAGCCATACTGTAGTGTACATGGTGACTGCTTGACTTAAAAAATAAATAAATAAATAAAATATGAATAAAAATATTTAATACTTTTTTTTTAATAATTATTTTTTTGGCTTCCCCTGTTATTTTACCCACGCGACGCCACTGCAAGCCACTGTCCTCTCCTGTTATCTACTGTTATCTACTGTCATCTATCTACTGTTATCTAGTGTTATCTACTGTCATCTACTGTCATCTACTGTCATCTACTCACGTACACACTGCCCGGGACAATACCAGACGACTGCTCTACCTCCCTGTCACCCCTGTGAATAAAGATAAAGGTTTACTTACTTAATGACTTGCTTATGTGCATCCTTACTTACTGAAATAACTGGCTACAGCTGGAACCTTTTGATGGCGACTGAAAAGAGGACAAAACCTTTACTTTTAGTTTATTTTTGGGTCAAGGGCAGGCTGCACATGGGTCCTCATGAGGACATTACTGGATCATCATGTCCTTTGTCAACTAGATCCCCCCCTCCAGCAGCCAATAGCGGAATTATTTTCGCCTATAGACACATGTGCATTCTGGCTTTGTGCTGCAAAGGTAAAAGGTATTTTCACAGAAATTGCAGTTAATATAACCTATATTTTATTCTGTTGTGATTTTCTGAAAGATCCAGCTTGAAGCTGCTGCTGTCAGTGAGAATCCTTGTTATGATACCATATGCTCATGTGAAGTAGTTTCTGGATAGACATAATGACTAAAATGATCCTGGATAACCATTTGCAGACGTTTATCCTAGAGAAATCATACTTCTAAATTCATCCTAATCATATGCAGTAGTATATCCTGGAGTTCATCAGAAGGGCTTTATGGTGGATTTATGGTGGCTTTATGACGGCTACATGTGTGGCCCATCTGCCACAGACATACTTTGGATGATCATCATCAATCAAGTCCATATGTTCACATTATCCACACAATATGTGTTTATTATACGCTCAACAGATTCACACCAGTTTCTGTCCAGACAATTAACCCCATCAAATAATGTATGCTAGTTGCTAGCATATACAATAATGCTATACCATATACATATGTATTTATTATACCGTTAGTGTTAGGGATTGTGTTGGCAATGGACCCAAGCGCAAACAGAGACGAGGGAGAGGTAGATTGTGAATTGTCAAAAGTGAGCACTGCTCCTTTAATTTGAACACTTCGAGCCAGGGGTGAAGTGTAACAAAAGTACTTCAAAAGGCAGCAGTAAAACAAAACAAGGAATAGCTCAGCTTAAGACTGGCAGAGGGCAAAATACAAAACAAAGAATAATCTCATAAAGAGAGCAAGTCCAAAAATGTACAAAACAAAAAGACACGTCACAAGAAGGTGCAAAAACATTACCAGGTGAGAGAGCCAGGATACACAGGGAGACAAGACTAATCCGAAAACGGCAGGAACAGACCAAGGGGAACAAGGCAGGAAACGCAATGACGCCACGGGGAGACAAGGGGTACACAGGCATAAATACACAGGCTGATTAACACAAGGGGGTAATTGGTAACAAGACACACCTGAGAGGGAAGGTAGAACTAACTAACACAAGGGGGTAATTGGTAACAAGACACACCTGAGAGGGAAGGTAGAACTAACACACAGGGGTATAGGAAAACATAATACCAAACACACTGGGGAAATAAACAGGGAACAATACAAGGAACTAATAAATAACAATTAACAAGGGAACAAGAGACAATGTAGCAGGGGAAGGGCACAGAGAGACATGTAGACATTAAACATAAAACAGTGCACCAGGAGGGGTAGTAGAGGAAAGTCTGTGCAAGGGTGGGGGCTGTTGAGGAGTCTGGAAAGGGGAGAATGGTCCAGGGACAGGCGGGCCCTCACAGTACCCCCCCCTCCAGGGACGGCTCCCAGACGTCAAAAAGGACCGTCCGGGAACGGGTAAGACAGGGTGCCGGGAGCCAGGCAAGGTGAACACAGGGAGAGTCCGGGGGAAAGAGTCAGGATGGACAAGGCCGGGACGAGTGACACTGGGGCAAGGGGGGCATAGGAGAAATGGGTCAGAGGAAAAGGGCCGGAGAGGGGGCGGGAGACGGGGACAGAGGGCCGATGAGGGGGTCGAGGGGAACTGGAAGCAGGGACAGAGGTACAGAATGCAACCGGTTACAGGTAGGCTCAAATGCACAACAGATTATCGATTCACCTTGGAAAAACGAAGTCAATTCTATTCAGCTCAAAACATAAATTAAAGGAATGCTCAGTGTCGAGTCTAGAGACTGTGTTGAATACCTAGGTGCAGACCTCGACCAAACACTCTCAGGGAAAACAATGGCCCTGAAGCTGATCAAAAAAGTTAACACAAGGGTGCAATTTTTGCACAGAAAAAAAGAGGTTCTTATCACTGGAAACTATGAAATTGCTTGCCAACTGCATGATCCTCAGCCAATATGATTATGCATGTACGTACTGGTATAGTGGTGTTACAGTGGAAAGTAAACACAGGCTACAAACCAGCCAAAATAAGACCATAAGATTGGTCCTAAATCTGCCACCTCAAACCCATATTGAGCCATGTCACTTCAATGAGGTGGGATGGCTCCCTGTGGAGCAGAGGGTCTCCTTTCTGAAACTGGGACATATGTATAAAATGTTAAATGGATCTGCCCCCAGTTATTTATGCTCTCGCATTGTCCTGCGTGGCCAGGTCCACAGACGACAGTTACGGTCTGGACAGCTCTCAGTTTATGAGCCTAGAAAACGTTCCTATTCACAGAATGGCTTTCTGTCTATAGCCTGCCGGCTGTGGAACTCTCTGCCCAGGGCCATCCAAAACGCCCCCACTATTGCTGTCTTCAAGAGGGGTGTGCAGCGACATCTGCAACAATAGGTTGCAGTGGGTGCTTGGCCACCACTCTTGAAGAACAGGAACATGACATGCTGTAATGAGGCTCTTTCAGAAAATTGTGTTGTCTATTTTATCTACTTGTTGTATTTATTTTATCTTCTTAACTCTTTCTTTGTGATTTATTGTATTCTTCTTGGGACCATGTTGGAAACAAGTCGACAGACTTTCACATGTTATGTGTACCTTGTACCCCTTGTTTTTATACTTTTGTATAAATTGTATGTACTAAATAAAAATCAAATCAAATCAAATCAAGTTTTCAATGAAAAAACGAGGGTTATACAATGGCATGCAAATGTATTGATTCTGATTGGCTGAAACATTTGTTTCAGACGTTGTTATTTCTCATAACACACTCCACGTGATCCCAGAACCCGCCCACAACCGAATTACTTTGTTTACGAATCACTCCGCCGTTAATTTTTTTACTGAATTAAACCAAGATGGCGGACAATAATCTTTATGAATGGATGTATTGATTCAGTCATAACGACTCATTCAAAATAGATACATTTACCTGGAATATGTTGTTTACATTGTAAAACAAAATATAAATCGTGGGGGGGAGTGGCCACTGGCAGTTGCAGAATCCGACTCCTCTCGGGTGAACGCGCAGACACTCTATCAGCCTACACAGCATGTAATAGAACTCAACTCGTTATTATTGGCGCATCGATTGCAGAAATACGGGAACGTTTTGATTATATTTAAAAGGCTTTGACATTGTAAAACGAGGGTTTCGAAGCTGTAAGCAGAATACAAGTCATAGGAACACCCACGATATAGTGTTCTTCCCCCTTCCTACTGTATAAAAAAGAATTAAAAACGCATTGCAAGGAGAACAGAGGTTATTTGTTTCGCGTGATTTAAAGGATCCAGGCAAGCTTTCTACTGTGGGTACATCTTGGCGTCCCGCAACTATTCCCCAATTACTTCTATCACCGAAAATGCTTAGAAAAGGAAAGCCGACGGTTGTTATTTCGTATATAATACACTCCACGTGACCCCAGAACCTCAATGTAAATAAACCATAATCACCCTACAAAAACAGTACTGTATTTGTAAATCTGGTATGTCATAAATGTATAGATGTAGCAGTATTGTCTATCTGTATGTCATGTATGTCATATATGTTATGATGCATTGAAAATGGGGGACCCTGATGTAAACAAGATGAAAGTCTTTCTCTGGTCTGCATCCCCTTAACAATTGTGTGTATTGAGCTGTACTGTATTGTACCCATTCTGCAATCTGGTAATAACATTTTCAATCAATCAATCAATCATTCCAATAACAACCGCTAACTTCACTGTTAGATGGCATGCTTTGAAGCAACCTATGTATATATGTAGCACTGTCTATCTGTAATAAAATGTTCAATCAATCAATCAATCCAATAACAACCGCTAACTTCACTGTTAGATGGCATGCTTTGAAGCAACCTATGTATAGATGTAGCAATGTCTATCTGTATGTCATATATGTTATGATGCATTGAAAATGGGGGACCCTGATGTAAACAAGACGAAAGTCTTTCTCTGGTCTGCATCCCCTTAACAATTGTGTGTATTGAGCTGTACTGTATTGTACCCATTCTGCAATCTGGTAATAACATTTTCAATCAATCAATCAATCATTCCAATAACAACCGCTAACTTCACTGTTAGATGGCATGCTTTGAAGCAACCTATGTATATATGTAGCACTGTCTATCTGTAATAAAATTTTCAATCAATCAATCAATCAATCCAATAACAACCGCTAACTCCACTGTTAGATGCCATGCTTTGTAGCAGCCTGCCTCTGCAAAGGACACTGTCGCACGAAGCGATTTCACTGGATGTCCCGGACACAATGGAAGTATGGATATATTCGTAACGAATAATTTAAAAAAGATACCGTTAACTGGAATACGTTAGTTGTTTACACAATGTTGGATTATGTAATTGGTTTTGTTAGATGGCATGCTTTGAAACACTGCACCTCCCAGCTGCTTCTAGACACGGAGGAAACTTCACATGGAGGCAACTTATTATTTTTTTTTTTTACCTACTTTTTCTGCGGATGGTTTTGTGAATAAATCTCCATTATGCTTCAATTACTGTGTGTTTATTGTATAGCAATAAGGTTGGATGAATTCGGCAATTGTATAAAAGACATACTTGTAGTCGTGTGTTATAAGAATTAGAGCATGCCTAGACGGGTCTAACGACCCTCGGCTGCGCCTCTGGCCTAACAACCACCCCTAGGCATGCTCTAATTCTTATAACACACTCATGCACGTGATGTAATGCTTAAGAAGCACACAGGAAAAACAACAGACAAAAACACAGGGAAAACATGAGACGCCAAAAATCATGGAACGGGTGGATATGCAAAACAACTAAACGGGAGTAAGGTTAACATGACAAGGACGAAAAAAACATATGCAGTAGAGGTAATGTCAAGATACTTGCCAGGCCACCAATAAACGAAGATCTGACGCTGATGTATGGAGATCCTGATCTTCTTGTAGGTGGTGAGGTGATTAGACGGCAGGTGTGGAGTCTCCATCCATCAGCGTGATGATTATCAGGGTGCAATGATTATTCAGCGTGCGCTGAAGTGCAGGGAGTGGATGGGACAGACGCAGGGTTAGAGACAGACGTGGTGGTGTGTGAGGGAGACAGAGAGGTCTGTGCCGGTGAAACCGTAACAACGCGTTGTAATTGATTTGTTATCCTTGCTCTTTGCCTCGTCTTGCTGTCTTATTTAAACATTTTAAAATGTATCCACTTTTTCTCCTATTTTTTCTATTTTTCTCCCATCCCAATTTCGCTGTGCCAATTCTCCCCTCCCCTGTCTTGAACGTTGCTCACATATGCCCCCCACTAGCCGGTTGTAGGAAGGATAGAAGCCTTGCATCATGTGTCCCCTCCGATACACGAGGAGGCAGCCTGTCACATCTTTTCACCTGCCAGCGCGGACTCTCAGTGGCGAGGTGTAACGTGTGGGAGGCTCACACTACCCCCGCCATTTCCTGTCTCTGCTGTGCAGGCATCCCCCAACCGACCTGTAGGAGTCGCTGTCCACAACGTCCAGATTACCACCCATCGACTTCCACCCGCTAACTCTGCCAATTGAGTTAGTATGACGACCGGCCCAAGCCGGAGGCAACGCCGACAGCCGGATTCGAACCCGGTGTCTCTTGCGTTGATGACGAGCGCAATGTTTGCTGCGCCACCCTGTCTTGCTGTCTTATATGATTTTATATGCTGTGTGATTTTACATGTGCTTATTTCTGTATGTACACTCAACGTGACTGTAATTATACTGTATTGTACTGTACTGCATGAAACAAGGTTGATCTCCATGACAACATTGTCACAATTCTTGGCTGCCATCTTATAGTGTACCAATGGAGATTACCATCACTGTGACCTCAATGATGGCCTTGACATAAGTATACAACACATGTTTCCTTCCCTGCTGTCCCTCATCCTCATGCTCTCTCTCTCTCTCTCTCTCTCTCTCTCTCTCTCTCTCTCTCTCTCTCTCTCTCTCTCTCTCTCTCTCTCTCTCCCTCTCTCTCTCCCTCTCTCTCTCCCTCTGCTTTGTGACGAAAATCCACCAGGAAACAACAAACCTATGTCATCTCAGTGGTCACGGTGCTGAGCTAAACATACAACAAAGGGGCTTCTCTTCGGAATCCTGTTGATTGCAGCCCTCCTGTACGTCATCGTCTTCCTCCTTCATCTTCATCCCCCTCTGTGTGTATGATCTCAGCACCATAGAGATACATAAATATACAACTTAAAAAAAAAAGCCTCTCCCAGGGCTATAATATGCGCCACAAGGGTTTTTAAAGAACAAGATATTTTCGCATAAATCAGCACTAGTCATTCAAGACCGCCACAGCCTTTAAGATCTCCACTGGCATCGGGTTTAATAAATACAGAGTGATCATCTGCAGCAAGGGGTCCAGTTCCCCGCCACGTCCGGGGGTCCTGAGCCGGGGTTTCTCTCTCCTGCGGGATGAAAGGTGGCGGTTTGAGGGAGTGTGTTGTGAATATAAACAGGTCCGGGCAGCTGTTCGTACTGAACTGCTCTGGGATTCTACAATAACAGGCCGCATGCAGCCACTGCAAATCAGATCACAGGCCTCTAAACACTGTTCACAGTCAGTTCATCAAGCTGTGTATTTTCTATTTGTTTGCAGATTATGTCCCGGGGCTCAATGACCCGGGGCTTAATGTATAATGACCTATAGAATATGAGCCCTACAGTCATTAAGTTATTAAGCCAACTCTTCAGTCAAGATGTCAGATTTTCACTCAAGCTAAGAAAGACAAGTAGAGTTATGATGTTTTCAATACAGCAGCAAGCAACCTTATTACGAAAAGTACCATGGTACTTCGAAAATGTTCATTAATTGGTGGCGTAGTGGGGCGGCACGGTGGTGTAGTGGTTAACACTGTCGCCGCACAGCTAGAAGGTCGTGGGTTCGATTCCCGTTTGGGAACCAGGTTGCCGGGTTGCCAGGTACCCAGGTGGGGTATCTCCCAGTCCTTTCTGTGTGGAGTTTGCATGTTCTCCCCCTCTGTGCTCGCAAGGGTTTCCCCCCGATAAGATAAACCCAATGGAAAAACATGCACAACAGATCGCTAACGCTGTCCCGTCCCTGACGAAGACGGACAGGAGCACTAGGATTGGTCCCCGGGCGCGGCGCTTGCCACAGCCCTTGTCTGCCCTTCGGGGGGGGGGGGGGGAGGACGACGGGATGGGAAGTGCAGAGAACATTTGGTCAGTGACTCAGTGCATGTGTGTGTTCCTGTGGGTCGCCCATCGCATGTGTGTGTGTGTGTGTGTGTGTGTTAATCTGATGACAAATATATACTTTTACATTCTCATTCAATCTTTATTACAGGGCTGGCTCTCATTTACAATGACATTGAGAGGAACAACACATAATATGAAAACAGAAAACTCAATCAATTACACAATTCAAATCAATAGAAAAATAACTCGCGACTGAGCAATGATACTAAAGTATTGAGTTTTAAAGTGCTTTGCAAAACATTCCACATGTCAGGGGCACAGAAGCTAAAAGCAGATTTTCCTAATTCAGTGCAAACTCTGGGGACCTTAAGCATAAACCAGTCGCCATAGTGAGTGTGATAAGGTACAGTGCAGTGATGAAGTGATGTCCAGTAGGGTGGAAGATCATCATGATGATGGTAGAGAGATATTACGGTATTGCCATCAGAAGCATGGTTTATCTTTGATTATATAGTCAAGTTAGACCGCGCTCACAAGTTCTCACACTGGGTGCTGTAATCCCATAAAGTTCAGTATATCAAAGCAGGGTAGCCGGACCAGCACTCACAGGTTCAATGTTTTTTATTGGCAGCCTGAATCAAAAGCAGACATGTTTCGGACAATGTCCTTCATCAGTGGTATGGCTAGCCATTTCAGACATTGTCCGAAACATGTCTGCTTTTGATTCAGGCTGCCAATAAAAAACATTGAACCTGTGAGTGCTGGTCCGGCTACCCTGCTTTGATATACTGAACTTTGATTATACCATGGTATTATTTAAATACAAAAAAAACTACCAAATTGCAATATGTCTTTAAACAATTCAACGGCTGCTGTCAAAGACTTTTGGCAACATGAATTCAGCTGCTTGTGGAGTCGGCGTGTTGTGGTGTGAATCACAGAGAGGATCACAGAGGAGTGTTGGTGTGAATCACAGAGAGGATCACAGAGGAGTGTTGGTGTGTGAATCACAGAGAGGATCACAGAGGAGTGTTGGTGTGTGAATCACAGAGAGGATCACAGAGGAGTGTTGGTGTGAATCACAGAGAGGATCACAGAGGAGTGTTGGTGTGTGAATCACAGAGAGGATCACAGAGGAGTGTTGGTGTGAATCACAGAGAGGATCACAGAGGAGTGTTGGTGTGTGAATCACAGAGAGGATCACAGAGGAGTGTTGGTGTGTGAATCACAGAGAGGATCACAGAGGAGTGTTGGTGTGTGAATCACAGAGAGGATCACAGAGGAGTGTTGGTGTGAATCACAGAGAGGATCACAGAGGAGTGTTGGTGTGTGAATCACAGAGAGGATCACAGAGGAGTGTTGGTGTGTGAATCACAGAGAAGATCACAGAGGAGTGTTGGTGTGTGAATCACAGCGAGGATCACAGAGGAGTGTTGGTGTGAATCACAGAGAAGATCACAGAGGAGTGTTGGTGTGAATCACAGAGAAGATCACAGAGGAGTGTTGGTGTGAATCACAGAGAGGATCACAGAGGAGTGTTGGTGTGAATCACAGAGAGGATCACAGAGGAGTGTTGGTGTGAATCACAGAGAGGATCACAGAGGAGTGTTGGTGTGTGAATCACAGAGAGGACCACAGAGGAGTGTTGGTGTGAATCACAGAGAGGATCACAGAGGAGTGTTGGTGTGAATCACAGAGAGGATCACAGAGGAGTGTCCATGACAGCGAACAGTGATACGCTGTGATACACGCATCTCCCAAGTTACACCCTCTGAACACAACTTGTTCTTGGTAGACTAGTCCCTTGTTCTTGGTAGACTAGTGACTTGTTCTGGGTAGACTAGTGACCTGTTCTTGGTAGACTAGTGACTTGTTCTTGGTAGACTAGTGACTTGTTCTTGGTAGACTAGTGACTTGTTCTTGGTAGACTAGTGACTTGTTCTGGGTAGACTAGTCCCTTGTTCTTGGTAGACTAGTGACTTGTTCTTGGTAGACTAGTGACTTGTTCTTGGTAGACTAGTCCCTTGTTCTTGGTAAACTAGTGACTTGTTCTTGGTAGACTAGTGACTTGTTCTTGGTAGACTAGTGACTTGTTCTTGGTAGACTAGTGACTTGTTCTTGGTAGACTAGTGTCTTGTTCTTGGTAGACTAGTCCCTTGTTCTTGGTAGACTAGTCCCTTGTTCTTGGTAGACTAGTCCCTTGTTTTTGGTAAACTAGTGACTTGTTCTTGGTAGACTAGTGACTTGTTCTTGGTAGACTAGTGACTTGTTCTTGGTAGACTTGTCCCTTGTTCTTGGTAGACTAGTGACTTGTTCTTGGTAGACTAGTGACTTGTTCTTGGTAGACTAGTGACTTGTTCTTGGTAGACTAGTCCCTTGTTCTTGGTAGACTAGTGACCTGTTCTTGGTAGACTAGTGACTTGTTCTTGGTAGACTAGTGACTTGTTCTTGGTAGACTAGTGACGTGTTCTTGGTAGACTAGTCCCTTGTTCTTGGTAGACTAGTGACTTGTTCTTGGTAGACTAGTGACTTGTTCTTGGTAGACTAGTGACTTGTTCTTGGTAGCTAGTGACTTGTTCTTGGTAGACTAGTGACTTGTTCTTGGTAGACTAGTCCCTTGTTCTTGGTAGACTAGTGACTTGTTCTGGGTAGACTAGTGACCTGTTCTTGGTAGACTAGTGACTTGTTCTTGGTAGACTAGTCCCTTGTTCTTGGTAGACTAGTGACTTGTTCTTGGTAGACTAGTGACTTGTTCTTGGTAGACTAGTGACTTGTTCTTGGTAGACTAGTCCCTTGTTCTTGGTAGACTAGTGACCTGTTCTTGGTAGACTAGTGACTTGTTCTTGGTAGACTAGTGACTTGTTCTTGGTAGACTAGTGACGTGTTCTTGGTAGACTAGTCCCTTGTTCTTGGTAGACTAGTGACTTGTTCTTGGTAGACTAGTGACTTGTTCTTGGTAGACTAGTGACTTGTTCTTGGTAGCTAGTGACTTGTTCTTGGTAGACTAGTGACTTGTTCTTGGTAGACTAGTCCCTTGTTCTTGGTAGACTAGTGACTTGTTCTGGGTAGACTAGTGACCTGTTCTTGGTAGACTAGTGACTTGTTCTTGGTAGACTAGTGACTTGTTCTTGGTAGACTAGTGACTTGTTCTTGGTAGACTAGTGACTTGTTCTGGGTAGACTAGTCCCTTGTTCTTGGTAGACTAGTGACTTGTTCTTGGTAGACTAGTGACTTGTTCTTGGTAGACTAGTGACTTGTTCTTGGTAGACTAGTGACTTGTTCTGGGTAGACTAGTCCCTTGTTCTTGGTAGACTAGTGACTTGTTCTTGGTAGACTAGTCCCTTGTTCTTGGTAAACTAGTGACTTGTTCTTGGTAGACTAGTGACTTGTTCTTGGTAGACTAGTGACTTGTTCTTGGTAGACTAGTGACTTGTTCTTGGTAGACTAGTCCCTTGTTCTTGGTAGACTAGTGACTTGTTCTTGGTAGACTAGTGACTTGTTCTTGGTAGACTAGTGACTTGTTCTTGGTAGACTAGTCCCTTGTTCTTGGTAGACTAGTGACCTGTTCTTGGTAGACTAGTGACTTGTTCTTGGTAGACTAGTGACTTGTTCTTGGTAGACTAGTGACTTGTTCTTGGTAGACTAGTGACTTGTTCTTGGTAGACTAGTCCCTTGTTCTTGGTAGACTAGTGACTTGTTCTTGGTAGACTAGTGACTTGTTCTTGGTAGACTAGTGACTTGTTCTTGGTAGACTAGTGACTTGTTCTTGGTAGCTAGTGACTTGTTCTTGGTAGACTAGTGACTTGTTCTTGGTAGACTAGTGACTTGTTCTTGGTAGACTAGTGACTTGTTCTTGGTAGACTAGTGACTTGTTCTTGGTAGACTAGTGACTTGTTCTTGGTAGACTAGTGACTTGTTCTTGGTAGACTAGTGACTTGTTCTTGGTAGACTAGTGACTTGTTCTTGGTAGACTAGTGACTTGTTCTTGGTAGACTAGTGACTTGTTCTTGGTAGACTAGTCCCTTGTTCTTGGTAGACTAGTGACTTGTTCTTGGTAGACTAGTGACTTGTTCTTGGTAGACTAGTGACTTGTTCTTGGTAGACTAGTGACTTGTTCTTGGTAGACTAGTCCCTTGTTCTTGGTAGACTAGTGACTTGTTCTTGGTAGACTAGTGACTTGTTCTTGGTAGACTAGTGACTTGTTCTTGGTAGACTAGTGACTTGTTCTTGGTAGACTAGTGACTTGTTCTTGGTAGACTAGTGACTTGTTCTTGGTAGACTAGTGACTTGTTCTTGGTAGACTAGTGACTTGTTCTTGGTAGACTAGTGACTTGTTCTTAGTAGACTAGTGACTTGTTCTTGGTAGACTAGTGACTTGTTCTTGGTAGACTAGTGACTTGTTCTTGGTAGACTAGTGACTTGTTCTTGGTCGACTAGTGACTTGTTCTTGGTAGACTAGTGACTTGTTCTTGGTAGACTAGTGACTTGTTCTTGGTAGACTAGTCCCTTGTTCTTGGTAGACTAGTGACATGTTCTTGGTAGACTAGTGACTTGTTCTTGGTAGACTAGTCCCTTGTTCTTGGTAGAATAGTGACTTGTTCTTGGTAGACTAGTGACTTGTTCTTGGTAGACTAGTCCCTTGTTCTTGGTAGACTAGTGACATGTTCTTGGTAGACTAGTGACTTGTTCTTGGTAGACTAGTCCCTTGTTCTTGGTAGACTAGTGACTTGTTCTTGGTAGACTAGTGACTTGTTCTTGGTAGACTAGTGACTTGTTCTTGGTAGACTAGTGACTTGTTCTTGGTAGACTAGTCCCTTGTTCTTGGTAGACTAGTGACATGTTCTTGGTAGACTAGTGACTTGTTCTTGGTAGACTAGTGACTTGTTCTTGGTAGACTAGTGACTTGTTCTTGGTAGACTAGTGACTTGTTCTTGGTAGACTAGTCCCTTGTTCTTGGTAGACTAGTGACATGTTCTTGGTAGACTAGTGACTTGTTCTTGGTAGACTAGTGACCTGTTCTTGGTAGACTAGTGACCTGTTCTTGGTAGACTAGTGACTTGTTCTTGGTAGACTAGTGACTTGTTCTTGGTAGACTAGTGACTTGTTCTTGGTAGACTAGTGACTTGTTCTTGGTAGACTAGTCACTTGTTCTTGGTAGACTAGTGACCTGTTCTTGGTAGACTAGTGACTTGTTCTTGGTAGACTAGTGACTTGTTCTTGGTAGACTAGTGACTTGTTCTTGGTAGACTAGTGACTTGTTCTTGGTAGACTAGTGACCTGTTCTTGGTAGACTAGTGACTTGTTCTTGGTAGACTAGTGACTTGTTCTTGGTAGACTAGTGACTTGTTCTGGGTAGACTAGTCCCTTGTTCTTGGTAGACTAGTGACTTGTTCTTGGTAGACTAGTGACTTGTTCTTGGTAGACTAGTCCCTTGTTCTTGGTAAACTAGTGACTTGTTCTTGGTAGACTAGTGACTTGTTCTTGGTAGACTAGTGACTTGTTCTTGGTAGACTAGTCCCTTGTTCTTGGTAGACTAGTCCCTTGTTCTTGGTAGACTAGTCCCTTGTTCTTGGTAGACTAGTCCCTTGTTTTTGGTAAACTAGTGACTTGTTCTTGGTAGACTAGTGACTTGTTCTTGGTAGACTAGTGACTTGTTCTTGGTAGACTAGTCCCTTGTTCTTGGTAGACTAGTGACTTGTTCTTGGTAGACTAGTGACTTGTTCTTGGTAGACTAGTGACTTGTTCTTGGTAGACTAGTCCCTTGTTCTTGGTAGACTAGTGACCTGTTCTTGGTAGACTAGTGACTTGTTCTTGGTAGACTAGTGACTTGTTCTTGGTAGACTAGTGACGTGTTCTTGGTAGACTAGTCCCTTGTTCTTGGTAGACTAGTGACTTGTTCTTGGTAGACTAGTGACTTGTTCTTGGTAGACTAGTGACTTGTTCTTGGTAGCTAGTGACTTGTTCTTGGTAGACTAGTGACTTGTTCTTGGTAGACTAGTCCCTTGTTCTTGGTAGACTAGTGACTTGTTCTGGGTAGACTAGTGACCTGTTCTTGGTAGACTAGTGACTTGTTCTTGGTAGACTAGTGACTTGTTCTTGGTAGACTAGTGACTTGTTCTTGGTAGACTAGTGACTTGTTCTGGGTAGACTAGTCCCTTGTTCTTGGTAGACTAGTCCCTTGTTCTTGGTAAACTAGTGACTTGTTCTTGGTAGACTAGTGACTTGTTCTTGGTAGACTAGTGACTTGTTCTTGGTAGACTAGTGACTTGTTCTTGGTAGACTAGTCCCTTGTTCTTGGTAGACTAGTGACTTGTTCTTGGTAGACTAGTGACTTGTTCTTGGTAGACTAGTGACTTGTTCTTGGTAGACTAGTCCCTTGTTCTTGGTAGACTAGTGACCTGTTCTTGGTAGACTAGTGACTTGTTCTTGGTAGACTAGTGACTTGTTCTTGGTAGACTAGTGACTTGTTCTTGGTAGACTAGTGACTTGTTCTTGGTAGACTAGTCCCTTGTTCTTGGTAGACTAGTGACTTGTTCTTGGTAGACTAGTGACTTGTTCTTGGTAGACTAGTGACTTGTTCTTGGTAGACTAGTGACTTGTTCTTGGTAGCTAGTGACTTGTTCTTGGTAGACTAGTGACTTGTTCTTGGTAGACTAGTGACTTGTTCTTGGTAGACTAGTGACTTGTTCTTGGTAGACTAGTGACTTGTTCTTGGTAGACTAGTGACTTGTTCTTGGTAGACTAGTGACTTGTTCTTGGTAGACTAGTGACTTGTTCTTGGTAGACTAGTGACTTGTTCTTGGTAGACTAGTGACTTGTTCTTGGTAGACTAGTCCCTTGTTCTTGGTAGACTAGTGACTTGTTCTTGGTAGACTAGTGACTTGTTCTTGGTAGACTAGTGACTTGTTCTTGGTAGACTAGTGACTTGTTCTTGGTAGACTAGTCCCTTGTTCTTGGTAGACTAGTGACTTGTTCTTGGTAGACTAGTGACTTGTTCTTGGTAGACTAGTGACTTGTTCTTGGTAGACTAGTGACTTGTTCTTGGTAGACTAGTGACTTGTTCTTGGTAGACTAGTGACTTGTTCTTGGTAGACTAGTGACTTGTTCTTGGTAGACTAGTGACTTGTTCTTGGTAGACTAGTGACTTGTTCTTGGTAGACTAGTGACTTGTTCTTGGTAGACTAGTGACTTGTTCTTGGTAGACTAGTGACTTGTTCTTGGTAGACTAGTGACTTGTTCTTGGTAGACTAGTCCCTTGTTCTTGGTAGACTAGTGACATGTTCTTGGTAGACTAGTGACTTGTTCTTGGTAGACTAGTCCCTTGTTCTTGGTAGACTAGTGACTTGTTCTTGGTAGACTAGTGACTTGTTCTTGGTAGACTAGTGACTTGTTCTTGGTAGACTAGTGACTTGTTCTTGGTAGACTAGTCCCTTGTTCTTGGTAGACTAGTGACATGTTCTTGGTAGACTAGTGACTTGTTCTTGGTAGACTAGTGACTTGTTCTTGGTAGACTAGTGACTTGTTCTTGGTAGACTAGTCACTTGTTCTTGGTAGACTAGTGACCTGTTCTTGGTAGACTAGTGACTTGTTCTTGGTAGACTAGTGACTTGTTCTTGGTAGACTAGTGACTTGTTCTTGGTAGACTAGTGACTTGTTCTTGGTAGACTAGTGACCTGTTCTTGGTAGACTAGTGACTTGTTCTTGGTAGACTAGTGACTTGTTCTTGGTAGACTAGTCCCTTGTTCTTGGTAGACTAGTGACTTGTTCTTGGTAGACTAGTGACTTGTTCTTGGTAGACTAGTGACTTGTTCTTGGTAGACTAGTGACTTGTTCTTGGTAGACTAGTGACCTGTTCTTGGTAGACTAGTGACTTGTTCTTGGTAGACTAGTGACTTGTTCTTGGTAGACTAGTGACTTGTTCTTGGTAGACTAGTGACTTGTTCTTGGTAGACTAGTGACTTGTTCTTGGTAGACTAGTGACTTGTTCTTGGTAGACTAGTAACTTGTTCTTGGTAGACTAGTGACTTGTTCTTGGTAGACTAGTGACTTGTTCTTGGTAGACTAGTGACTTGTTCTTGGTAGACTAGTGACTTGTTCTTGGTAGACTAGTCCCTTGTTCTTGGTAGACTAGTGACTTGTTCTTGGTAGACTAGTGACTTGTTCTTGGTAGACTAGTGACTTGTTCTTGGTAGACTAGTCCCTTGTTCTTGGTAGACTAGTGACTTGTTCTTGGTAGACTAGTGACTTGTTCTTGGTAGACTAGTGACCTGTTCTTGGTAGACTAGTGACTTGTTCTTGGTAGACTAGTGACTTGTTCTTGGTAGACTAGTGACTTGTTCTTGGTAGACTAGTGACTTGTTCTTGGTAGACTAGTGACTTGTTCTTGGTAGACTAGTGACTTGTTCTTGGTAGACTAGTGACTTGTTCTTGGTAGACTAGTGACTTGTTCTTGGTAGACTAGTCCCTTGTTCTTGGTAGACTAGTGACTTGTTCTTGGTAGACTAGTGACTTGTTCTTGGTAGACTAGTGTCTTGTTCTTGGTAGACTAGTGACTTGTTCTTGGTAGACTAGTGACTTGTTCTTGGTAGACTAGTGACTTGTTCTTGGTAGACTAGTCCCTTGTTCTTGGTAGACTAGTGACTTGTTCTTGGTAGACTAGTGACTTGTTCTGGGTAGACTAGTGACTTGTTCTTGGTAGACTAGTGACTTGTTCTTGGTAGACTAGTGACCTGTTCTTGGTAGACTAGTGACTTGTTCTTGGTAGACTAGTGACTTGTTCTTGGTAGACTAGTGACTTGTTCTTGGTAGACTATTGACTTGTTCTTGGTAGACTAGTGACTTGTTCTTGGTAGACTAGTGACCTGTTCTTGGTAGACTAGTGACTTGTTCTTGGTAGACTAGTGACATGTTCTTGGTAGACTAGTGACTTGTTCTTGGTAGACTAGTGACTTGTTCTTGGTAGACTAGTGACTTGTTCTTGGTAGACTAGTGACTTGTTCTTGGTAGACTAGTGACTTGTTCTTGGTAGACTAGTGACTTGTTCTTGGTAGACTAGTCCCTTGTTCTTGGTAGACTAGTGACTTGTTCTTGGTAGACTAGTGACTTGTTCTGGGTAGACTAGTGACTTGTTCTTGGTAGACTAGTGACTTGTTCTTGGTAGACTAGTGACTTGTTCTTGGTAGACTAGTCCCTTGTTCTTGGTAGACTAGTGACTTGTTCTTGGTAGACTAGTCCCTTGTTCTTGGTAGACTAGTGACTTGTTCTTGGTAGACTAGTGACTTGTTCTTGGTAGACTAGTCCCTTGTTCTTGGTAGACTAGTGACTTGTTCTTGGTAGACTAGTGACTTGTTCTTGGTAGACTAGTGACTTGTTCTTGGTAGACTAGTGACTTGTTCTTGGTAGACTAGTGACTTGTTCTTGGTAGACTAGTCCCTTGTTCTTGGTAGACTAGGGACTTGTTCTTGGTAGACTAGTCCCTTGTTCTTGGTAGACTAGTGACCTGTTCTTGGTAGACTAGTGACTTGTTCTTGGTAGACTAGTGACTTGTTCTTGGTAGACTAGTGACTTGTTCTTGGTAGACTAGTCCCTTGTTCTTGGTAGACTAGTGACTTGTTCTTGGTAGACTAGTGACTTGTTCTTGGTAGACTAGTGACTTGTTCTTGGTAGACTAGTGACTTGTTCTTGGTAGACTAGTCCCTTGTTCTTGGTAGACTAGGGACTTCTTCTTGGTAGACTAGTGACTTGTTCTTGGTAGACTAGTCCCTTGTTCTTGGTAGACTAGTGACTTGTTCTTGGTAGACTAGTGACTTGTTCTTGGTAGACTAGTGACTTGTTCTTGGTAGACTAGTGACTTGTTCTTGGTAGACTAGTGACTTGTTCTTGGTAGACTAGTGACTTGTTCTTGGTAGACTAGTGACTTGTTCTTGGTAGACTAGTCCCTTGTTCTTGGTAGACTAGTGACTTGTTCTTGGTAGACTAGTGACTTGTTCTTGGTAGACTAGTGACTTGTTCTTGGTAGACTAGTGACTTGTTCTTGGTAGACTAGTGACTTGTTCTTGGTAGACTAGTGACTTGTTCTTGGTAGACTAGTGACTTGTTCTTGGTAGACTAGTGACTTGTTCTTGGTAGACTAGTGACTTGTTCTTGGTAGACTAGTGACTTGTTCTTGGTAGACTAGTGACTCGTTCTTGGTAGACTAGTCCCTTGTTCTTGGTAGACTAGTCCCTTGTTCTTGGTAGACTAGTCCCTTGTTCTTGGTAGACTAGTGACTCGTTCTTGGTAGACTAGTGACTTGTTCTTGGTAGACTAGTGACTTGTTCTTGGTAGACTAGTGACTTGTTCTTGGTAGACTAGTGACTTGTTCTTGGTAGACTAGTGACTTGTTCTTGGTAGACTAGTGACTTGTTCTTGGTAGACTAGTGACTTGTTCTTAGTAGACTAGTGACTTGTTCTTGGTAGACTAGTGACTTGTTCTTGGTAGACTAGTGACTTGTTCTTGGTAGACTAGTGACTTGTTCTTGGTAGACTAGTGACTTGTTCTTGGTAGACTAGTGACTTGTTCTTGGTAGACTAGTGACTTGTTCTTGGTAGACTAGTGACTCGTTCTTGGTAGACTAGTCCCTTGTTCTTGGTAGACTAGTCCCTTGTTCTTGGTAGACTAGTCCCTTGTTCTTGGTAGACTAGTGACTCGTTCTTGGTAGACTAGTGACTTGTTCTTGGTAGACTAGTCCCTTGTTCTTGGTAGACTAGTGACTTGTTCTTGGTAGACTAGTGACTTGTTCTTGGTAGACTAGTGACTTGTTCTTGGTAGACTAGTGACTTGTTCTTGGTAGACTAGTGACTTGTTCTTGGTAGACTAGTGACTTGTTCTTGGTAGACTAGTGACTTGTTCTTGGTAGACTAGTGACTTGTTCTTGGTAGACTAGTGACTTGTTCTTGGTAGACTAGTGACTTGTTCTTGGTAGACTAGTGACTTGTTCTTGGTAGACTAGTGACTTGTTCTTGGTAGACTAGTGACCTGTTCTTGGTAGACTAGTCCCTTGTTCTTGGTAGACTAGTGACTCGTTCTTGGTAGACTAGTGACTTGTTCTTGGTAGACTAGTGACTTGTTCTTGGTAGACTAGTGACTTGTTCTTGGTAGACTAGTGACTTGTTCTTGGTAGACTAGTGACTTGTTCTTGGTAGACTAGTGACTCGTTCTTGGTAGACTAGTCCCTTGTTCTTGGTAGACTAGTCCCTTGTTCTTGGTAGACTAGTGACTTGTTCTTGGTAGACTAGTGAATTGTTCTTGGTAGACTAGTGACTTGTTCTTGGTAGACTAGTGACTCGTTCTTGGTAGACTAGTCCCTTGTTCTTGGTAGACTAGTGACTTGTTCTTGGTAGACTAGTGACTTGTTCTTGGTAGACTAGTGACTCGTTCTTGGTAGACTAGTCCCTTGTTCTTGGTAGACTAGTGACTTGTTCTTGGTAGACTAGTGACTTGTTCTTGGTAGACTAGTGACTCGTTCTTGGTAGACTAGTGACTTGTTCTTGGTAGACTAGTGACTTGTTCTTGGTAGACTAGTGACTCGTTCTTGGTAGACTAGTGACTCGTTCTTGGTAGACTAGTGACTTGTTCTTGGTAGACTAGTGACTTGTTCTTGGTAGACTAGTGACTTGTTCTTGGTAGACTAGTGACTCGTTCTTGGTAGACTAGTCCCTTGTTCTTGGTAGACTAGTCCCTTGTTCTTGGTAGAATAGTGACTTGTTCTTGGTAGACTAGTGACTTGTTCTTGGTAGACTAGTGACTTGTTCTTGGTAGACTAGTGACTTGTTCTTGGTAGACTAGTGACTTGTTCTTGGTAGACTAGTGACTTGTTCTTGGTAGACTAGTCCCTTGTTCTTGGTAGACTAGTGACTTGTTCTTGGTAGACTAGTGACTTGTTCTTGGTAGACTAGTGACTTGTTCTTGGTAGACTAGTGACTTGTTCTTGGTAGACTAGTCCCTTGTTCTTGGTAGACTAGGGACTTGTTCTTGGTAGACTAGTGACTTGTTCTTGGTAGACTAGTCCCTTGTTCTTGGTAGACTAGTGACTTGTTCTTGGTAGACTAGTGACTTGTTCTTGGTAGACTAGTGACTTGTTCTTGGTAGACTAGTGACTTGTTCTTGGTAGACTAGTCCCTTGTTCTTGGTAGACTAGTGACTTGTTCTTGGTAGACTAGTGACTTGTTCTTGGTAGACTAGTGACTTGTTCTTGGTAGACTAGTGACTTGTTCTTGGTAGACTAGTGACCTGTTCTTGGTAGACTAGTGACTTGTTCTTGGTAGACTAGTGACTTGTTCTTAGTAGACTAGTGACTTGTTCTTGGTAGACTAGTGACTTGTTCTTGGTAGACTAGTGACTTGTTCTTGGTAGACTAGTGACTTGTTCTTGGTAGACTAGTGACTTGTTCTTGGTAGACTAGTGACTTGTTCTTGGTAGACTAGTGACTTGTTCTTGGTAGACTAGTGACTCGTTCTTGGTAGACTAGTCCCTTGTTCTTGGTAGACTAGTCCCTTGTTCTTGGTAGACTAGTCCCTTGTTCTTGGTAGACTAGTGACTCGTTCTTGGTAGACTAGTGACTTGTTCTTGGTAGACTAGTCCCTTGTTCTTGGTAGACTAGTGACTTGTTCTTGGTAGACTAGTGACTTGTTCTTGGTAGACTAGTGACTTGTTCTTGGTAGACTAGTGACTTGTTCTTGGTAGACTAGTGACTTGTTCTTGGTAGACTAGTGACTTGTTCTTGGTAGACTAGTGACTTGTTCTTGGTAGACTAGTGACTTGTTCTTGGTAGACTAGTGACTTGTTCTTGGTAGACTAGTGACTTGTTCTTGGTAGACTAGTGACTTGTTCTTGGTAGACTAGTGACTTGTTCTTGGTAGACTAGTGACCTGTTCTTGGTAGACTAGTCCCTTGTTCTTGGTAGACTAGTGACTCGTTCTTGGTAGACTAGTGACTTGTTCTTGGTAGACTAGTGACTTGTTCTTGGTAGACTAGTGACTTGTTCTTGGTAGACTAGTGACTTGTTCTTGGTAGACTAGTGACTTGTTCTTGGTAGACTAGTGACTCGTTCTTGGTAGACTAGTCCCTTGTTCTTGGTAGACTAGTCCCTTGTTCTTGGTAGACTAGTGACTTGTTCTTGGTAGACTAGTGAATTGTTCTTGGTAGACTAGTGACTTGTTCTTGGTAGACTAGTGACTCGTTCTTGGTAGACTAGTCCCTTGTTCTTGGTAGACTAGTGACTTGTTCTTGGTAGACTAGTGACTTGTTCTTGGTAGACTAGTGACTTGTTCTTGGTAGACTAGTGACTCGTTCTTGGTAGACTAGTGACTTGTTCTTGGTAGACTAGTGACTTGTTCTTGGTAGACTAGTGACTCGTTCTTGGTAGACTAGTGACTCGTTCTTGGTAGACTAGTGACTTGTTCTTGGTAGACTAGTGACTTGTTCTTGGTAGACTAGTGACTTGTTCTTGGTAGACTAGTGACTCGTTCTTGGTAGACTAGTCCCTTGTTCTTGGTAGACTAGTCCCTTGTTCTTGGTAGAATAGTGACTTGTTCTTGGTAGACTAGTGACTTGTTCTTGGTAGACTAGTGACTTGTTCTTGGTAGACTAGTGACTTGTTCTTGGTAGACTAGTGACTTGTTCTTGGTAGACTAGTCCCTTGTTCTTGGTAGACTAGTGACTTGTTCTTGGTAGACTAGTCCCTTGTTCTTGGTAGACTAGTGACTTGTTCTTGGTAGACTAGTCCATTGTTCTTGGTAGACTAGTGTCTTGTTCTTGGTAGACTAGTGACTTGTTCTTGGTAGACTAGTGACTTGTTCCTGGTAGACTAGTGACTTGTTCTTGGTAGACTAGTCCCTTGTTCTTGGTAGACTAGTGACTTGTTCTTGGTAGACTAGTGACTTGTTCTTGGTAGACTAGTCCCTTGTTCTTGGTAGACTAGTGACTTGTTCTTGGTAGACTAGTCACTTGTTCTTGGTAGACTAGTCCCTTGTTCTTGGTAGACTAGTGACTTGTTCTTGGTAGACTAGTGACTTGTTCTTGGTAGACTAGTGACTTGTTCTTGGTAGACTAGTGACTTGTTCTTGGTAGACTAGTCCCTTGTTCTTGGTAGACTAGTGACCTGTTCTTGGTAGACTAGTGACTTGTTCTTGGTAGACTAGTGACTTGTTCTTGGTAGACTAGTGACTTGTTCTTGGTAGACTAGTGACTTGTTCTTGGTAGACTAGTGACTTGTTCTTGGTAGACTAGTGACTTGTTCTTGGTAGACTAGTGACTTGTTCTTGGTAGACTAGTGACTTGTTCTGGGTAGACTAGTGACATGTTCTTGGTAGACTAGTGACTTGTTCTTGGTAGACTAGTGACTTGTTCTTGGTAGACTAGTGACTTGTTCTTGGTAGACTAGTGACTTGTTCTTGGTAGACTAGTGACTTGTTCTTGGTAGACTAGTGACTTGTTCTTGGTAGACTAGTGACTTGTTCTTGGTAGACTAGTGACTTGTTCTTGGTAGACTAGTGACTTGTTCTTGGTAGACTAGTGACTTGTTCTTGGTAGACTAGTGACTTGTTCTTGGTAGACTAGTCCCTTGTTCTTGGTAGACTAGTGACTTGTTCTTGGTAGACTAGTCCCTTGTTCTTGGTAGACTAGTGACTTGTTCTTGGTAGACTAGTGACTTGTTCTTGGTAGACTAGTGTCTTGTTCTTGGTAGACTAGTGACTTGTTCTTGGTAGACTAGTGACTTTTTCTTGGTAGACTAGTGACTTGTTCTTGGTAGACTAGTGACTTGTTCTTGGTAGACTAGTGACTTGTTCTTGGTAGACTAGTCCCTTGTTCTTGGTAGACTAGTGACTTGTTCTTGGTAGACTAGTGTCTTGTTCTTGGTAGACTAGTGACTTGTTCTTGGTAGACTAGTCCCTTGTTCTTGGTAGACTAGTGACTTGTTCTTGGTAGACTAGTGTCTTGTTCTTGGTAGACTAGTCCCTTGTTCTTGGTAGACTAGTGACTTGTTCTTGGTAGACTAGTCCCTTGTTCTTGGTAGACTAGTCCCTTGTTCTTGGTAGACTAGTGACTTGTTCTTGGTAGACTAGTGTCTTGTTCTTGGTAGACTAGTCCCTTGTTCTTGGTAGACTAGTGACTTGTTCTTGGTAGACTAGTGACTTGTTCTTGGTAGACTAGTGACTTGTTCTTGGTAGACTAGTGACTTGTTCTTGGTAGACTAGTGACTTGTTCTTGGTAGACTAGTGACTTGTTCTTGGTAGATTAGTGTCTTGTTCTTGGTAAACTAGTGACTTGTTCTTGGTAGACTAGTGACTTGTTCTTGGTAGACTAGTGACTTGTTCTTGGTAGACTAGTGACTTGTTCTTGGTAGACTAGTGACTTGTTCTTGGTAGACTAGTGACTTGTTCTTGGTAAACTAGTCCCTTGTTCTTGGTAGACTAGTGACTTGTTCTTGGTAGACTAGTGACTTGTTCTTGGTAGACTAGTGACTTGTTCTTGGTAGACTAGTGACTTGTTCTTGGTAGACTAGTGACTTGTTCTTGGTAGACTAGTGACTTGTTCTTGGTAGACTAGTGACTTGTTCTTGGTAGACTAGTGACTTGTTCTTGGTAGACTAGTGACTTGTTCTTGGTAGACTAGTGACTTGTTCTTGGTAGACTAGTGACTTGTTCTTGGTAGACTAGTGACTTGTTCTTGGTAGACTAGTGACTTGTTCTTGGTAAACTAGTGACTTGTTCTTGGTAGACTAGTGACTTGTTCTTGGTAGACTAGTGACTTGTTCTTGGTAGACTAGTGACTTGTTCTTGGTAGACTAGTCCCTTGTTCTTGGTAGACTAGTGACTTGTTCTTGGTAGACTAGTGACTTGTTCTTGGTAGACTAGTGACTTGTTCTTGGTAGACTAGTGACTTGTTCTTGGTAGACTAGTGTCTTGTTCTTGGTAGACTAGTGACTTGTTCTTGGTAGACTAGTGACTTGTTCTTGGTAGACTAGTGACTTGTTCTTGGTAGACTAGTCCCTTGTTCTTGGTAGACTAGTGACCTGTTCTTGGTAGACTAGTGACTTGTTCTTGGTAGACTAGTGACTTGTTCTTGGTAGACTAGTGACTTGTTCTTGGTAGACTAGTGACTTGTTCTTGGTAGACTAGTGACTTGTTCTTGGTAGACTAGTGTCTTGTTCTTGGTAGACTAGTGACTTGTTCTTGGTAGACTAGTGACTTGTTCTTGGTAGACTAGTGACTTGTTCTTGGTAGACTAGTGACTTGTTCTTGGTAGACTAGTGTCTTGTTCTTGGTAGACTAGGGACTTGTTCTTGGTAGACTAGTGACTTGTTCTTGGTAGACTAGTGTCTTGTTCTTGGTAGACTAGTGACTTGTTCTTGGTAGACTAGTGTCTTGTTCTTGGTAGACTAGTGACTTGTTCTTGGTAGACTAGTCCCTTGTTCTTGGTAGACTAGTCCCTTGTTCTTGGTAGACTAGTGACTTGTTCTTGGTAGACTAGTGACTTGTTCTTGGTAGACTAGTGACTTGTTCTTGGTAGACTAGTGACTTGTTCTTGGTAGACTAGTGACTTGTTCTTGGTAGACTAGTGACCTGTTCTTGGTAGACTAGTGACTTGTTCTTTGTAGACTAGTGACTTGTTCTTGGTAGACTAGTGTCTTGTTCTTGGTAGACTAGTGACTTGTTCTTGGTAGACTAGTGACCTGTTCTTGGTAGACTAGTGACTTGTTCTTGGTAGACTAGTGACTTGTTCTTGGTAGACTAGTGACTTGTTCTTGGTAGACTAGTGACATGTTCTTGGTAGACTAGTGACTTGTTCTTGGTAGACTAGTGACCTGTTCTTGGTAGACTAGTGACTTGTTCTTGGTAGACTAGTGACTTGTTCTTGGTAGACTAGTGACCTGTTCTTGGTAGACTAGTGACTTGTTCTTGGTAGACTAGTGACTTGTTCTTGGTAGACTAGTGACTTGTTCTTGGTAGACTAGGGACTTGTTCTTGGTAGACTAGTGACCTGTTCTTGGTAGACTAGTCACTTGTTCTTGGTAGACTAGTGACTTGTTCTTGGTAGACTAGTGACTTGTTCTTGGTAGACTAGTGACTTGTTCTTGGTAGACTAGTGACCTGTTCTTGGTAGACTAGTCACTTGTTCTTGGTAGACTAGTGACTTGTTCTTGGTAGACTAGTGACTTGTTCTTGGTAGACTAGTGACTTGTTCTTGGTAGACTAGTGACTTGTTCTTGGTAGACTAGTGACCTGTTCTTGGTAGACTAGTGACTTGTTCTTGGTAGACTAGTGACTTGTTCTTGGTAGACTAGTGACCTGTTCTTGGTAGACTAGTGACGTGTTCTTGGTAGACTAGTGACTTGTTCTTGGTAGACTAGTGACTTGTTCTTGGTAGACTAGTGACTTGTTCTTGGTAGACTAGAGACCTGTTCTTGGTAGACTAGTGACTTGTTCTTGGTAGACTAGTGACCTGTTCTTGGTAGACTAGTCACTTGTTCTTGGTAGACTAGTGACTTGTTCTTGGTAGACTAGTGACTTGTTCTTGGTAGACTAGTGACTTGTTCTTGGTAGACTAGTGACTTGTTCTTGGTAGACTAGTGACTTGTTCTTGGTAGACTAGTCCCTTGTTCTTGGTAGACTAGAGACCTGTTCTTGGTAGACTAGTGACTTGTTCTTGGTAGACTAGTGACTTGTTCTTGGTAGACTAGTCCCTTGTTCTTGGTAGACTAGAGACCTGTTCTTGGTAGACTAGTGACTTGTTCTTGGTAGACTAGTGACTTGTTCTTGGTAGACTAGTGTCTTGTTCTTGGTAGACTAGTGACTTGTTCTTGGTAGACTAGTGACTTGTTCTTGGTAGACTAGAGACCTGTTCTTGGTAGACTAGTGACTTGTTCTTGGTAGACTAGTGACTTGTTCTTGGTAGACTAGTCCCTTGTTCTTGGTAGACTAGTGACTTGTTCTTGGTAGACTAGTGACTTGTTCTTGGTAGACTAGTCCCTTGTTCTTGGTAGACTAGTGACTTGTTCTTGGTAAACTAGTGACTTGTTCTTGGTAAACTAGTGACTTGTTCTTGGTAGACTAGTGTCTTGTTCTTGGTAAACTAGTGACTTGTTCTTGGTAAACTAGTGACTTGTTCTTGGTAGACTAGTGACTTGTTCTTGGTAGACTAGTGACTTGTTCTTGGTAAACTAGTGACTTGTTCTTGGTAAACTAGTGACTTGTTCTTGGTAGACTAGTGACTTGTTCTTGGTAAACTAGTGACTTGTTATTGGTAAACTAGTGACTTGTTCTTGGTAGACTAGTGTCTTGTTCTTGGTAGACTAGTGTCTTGTTCTTGGTAGACTAGTGTCTTGTTCTTGGTAAACTAGTGACTTGTTCTTGGTAGACTAGTGTCTTGTTCTTGGTAGACTAGTGACTTGTTCTTGGTAGACTAGTGACTTGTTCTTGGTAGACTAGTGTCTTGTTCTTGGTAGACTAGGGACTTGTTCTTGGTAGACTAGTGACTTGTTCTTGGTAGACTAGTGTCTTGTTCTTGGTAGACTAGGGACTTGTTCTTGGTAGACTAGTGACTTGTTCTTGGTAGACTAGTGTCTTGTTCTTGGTAGACTAGTGACTTGTTCTTGGTAGACTAGTCCCTTGTTCTTGGTTGACTAGTGTCTTGTTCTTGGTAGACTAGTGACCTGTTCTTGGTAGACTAGTGACTTGTTCTTGGTAGACTAGTCCCTTGTTCTTGGTAGACTAGTGACCTGTTCTTGGTAGACTAGTGACTTGTTCTTGGTAGACTAGTGACCTGTTCTTGGTAGACTAGTGTCTTGTTCTTGGTAGACTAGTGACCTGTTCTTGGTAGACTAGTGTCTTGTACTTGGTAGACTAGTGACCTGTTCTTGGTAGACTAGTGTCTTGTTCTTGGTAGACTAGTGACCTGTTCTTGGTAGACTAGTGACTTGTTCTTGGTAGACTAGTCCCTTGTTCTTAGTAGACTAGTGACTTGTTCTTGGTAGACTAGTCCCTTGTTCTTGGTAGACTAGTGTCTTGTTCTTGGTAGACTAGTGACTTGTTCTTGGTAGACTAGTGACTTGTTCTTGGTAGACTAGTGACTTGTTCTTGGTAGACTAGTGACTTGTTCTTGGTAGACTAGTGACTTGTTCTTGGTGGACTAGTGACTTGTTCTTGGTAGACTAGTGACCTGTTCTTGGTAGACTAGTGACTTGTTCTTGGTAGACTAGTGACTTGTTCTTGGTAGACTAGTGACTTGTTCTTGGTAGACTAGTGACCTGTTCTTGGTAGACTAGTGACTTGTTCTTGGTAGACTAGTGACTTGTTCTTGGTAGACTAGTGACCTGTTCTTGGTAGACTAGTGACTTGTTCTTGGTAGACTAGTGACTTGTTCTTGGTAGACTAGTGACTTGTTCTTGGTAGACTAGTCCCTTGTTCTTGGTAGACTAGTGACTTGTTCTTGGTAGACTAGTGACTTGTTCTTGGTAGACTAGTGTCTTGTTCTTGGTAGACTAGGGACTTGTTCTTGGTAGACTAGTGACTTGTTCTTGGTAGACTAGTGTCTTGTTCTTGGTAGACTAGGGACTTGTTCTTGGTAGACTAGTGACTTGTTCTTGGTAGACTAGTGTCTTGTTCTTGGTAGACTAGTGACTTGTTCTTGGTAGACTAGTCCCTTGTTCTTGGTTGACTAGTGTCTTGTTCTTGGTAGACTAGTGACCTGTTCTTGGTAGACTAGTGACTTGTTCTTGGTAGACTAGTCCCTTGTTCTTGGTAGACTAGTGACCTGTTCTTGGTAGACTAGTGACTTGTTCTTGGTAGACTAGTGACCTGTTCTTGGTAGACTAGTGTCTTGTTCTTGGTAGACTAGTGACCTGTTCTTGGTAGACTAGTGTCTTGTACTTGGTAGACTAGTGACCTGTTCTTGGTAGACTAGTGTCTTGTTCTTGGTAGACTAGTGACCTGTTCTTGGTAGACTAGTGACTTGTTCTTGGTAGACTAGTCCCTTGTTCTTAGTAGACTAGTGACTTGTTCTTGGTAGACTAGTCCCTTGTTCTTGGTAGACTAGTGTCTTGTTCTTGGTAGACTAGTGACTTGTTCTTGGTAGACTAGTGACTTGTTCTTGGTAGACTAGTGACTTGTTCTTGGTAGACTAGTGACTTGTTCTTGGTAGACTAGTGACTTGTTCTTGGTGGACTAGTGACTTGTTCTTGGTAGACTAGTGACCTGTTCTTGGTAGACTAGTGACTTGTTCTTGGTAGACTAGTGACTTGTTCTTGGTAGACTAGTGACTTGTTCTTGGTAGACTAGTGACCTGTTCTTGGTAGACTAGTGACTTGTTCTTGGTAGACTAGTGACTTGTTCTTGGTAGACTAGTGACCTGTTCTTGGTAGACTAGTGACTTGTTCTTGGTAGACTAGTGACTTGTTCTTGGTAGACTAGTGACTTGTTCTTGGTAGACTAGTCCCTTGTTCTTGGTAGACTAGTGACTTGTTCTTGGTAGACTAGTGACTTGTTCTTGGTAAACTAGTGTCTTGTTCTTGGTAGACTAGTGACTTGTTCTTGGTAGACTAGTCCCTTGTTCTTGGTAGACTAGTGACTTGTTCTTGGTAGACTAGTGACTTGTTCTTGGTAGACTAGTGACTTGTTCTTGGTAGACTAGTGACTTGTTCTTGGTAAACTAGTGACTTGTTCTTGGTAGACTAGTGACTTGTTCTTGGTAGACTAGTGACTTGTTCTTGGTAGACTAGTGACTTGTTCTTGGTAGACTAGTGACTTGTTCTTGGTAGACTAGTCCCTTGTTCTTGGTAGACTAGTGACTTGTTCTTGGTAGACTAGTCCCTTGTTCTTGGTAGACTAGTCCCTTGTTCTTGGTAGACTAGTGACTTGTTCTTGGTAGACTAGTGGCTTGTTCTTGGTAGACTAGTCCCTTGTTCTAGGTAGACTAGTGACTTGTTCTTGGTAGACTAGTCCCTTGTTCTTGGTAGACTAGTGACTTGTTCTTGGTAGACTAGTCCCTTGTTCTTGGTAGACTAGTGACTTGTTCTTGGTAGACTAGTCCCTTGTTCTTGGTAGACTAGTAACTTGTTCTTGGTAGACTAGTGACTTGTTCTTGGTAGACTAGTGACTTGTTCTTGGTAGACTAGTGACTTGTTCTTGGTAGACTAGTGACTTGTTCTTGGTAGACTAGTGACTTGTTCTTGGTAGACTAGTGACTTGTTCTTGGTAGACTAGTGACTTGTTCTTGGTAGACTAGTGACTTGTTCTTGGTAGACTAGTGACTTGTTCTTGGTAGACTAGTGACTTGTTCTTGGTAGACTAGTGACTTGTTCTTGGTAGACTAGTGACTTGTTCTTGGTAGACTAGTCCCTTGTTCTTGGTAGACTAGTGACTTGTTCTTGGTAGACTAGTGACTTGTTCTTGGTAAACTAGTGACTTGTTCTTGGTAGACTAGTGACTTGTTCTTGGTAGACTAGTGTCTTGTTCTTGGTAGACTAGTGACTTGTTCTTGGTAGACTAGTGACTTGTTCTTGGTAGACTAGTGACTTGTTCTTGGTAGACTAGTGACTTGTTCTTGGTAGACTAGTGACTTGTTCTTGGTAGACTAGTGACTTGTTCTTGGTAGACTAGTGACTTGTTCTTGGTAGACTAGTCCCTTGTTCTTGGTAGACTAGTGACTTGTTCTTGGTAAACTAGTGACTTGTTCTTAGTAGACTAGTCCCTTGTTCTTGGTAGACTAGTGACTTGTTCTTGGTAGACTAGTCCCTTGTTCTTGGTAGACTAGTGTCTTGTTCTTGGTAGACTAGTGACTTGTTCTTGGTAGACTAGTGACTTGTTCTTAGTAGACTAGTCCCTTGTTCTTGGTAGACTAGTGACTTGTTCTTGGTAGACTAGTGTCTTGTTCTTGGTAGTGTTGGGGAAAATGTGTATACGAGGGTGGAGGTAGGAAAGGGGTTAGTCTTGACTAGTTTAATATAGGTCAACTAGCAGGGCTCAAAGACACTAGGGCGACAGTCTGGCTGATGTTCTTAAAACAGCCTCAAGATAGTAGATGGACATTTCAGCACATCATATCGTGTGTTCTAATCTTGTGTCTTTTCTCTCTTACACACATACACAGCACACACACACAGACACACACAGTCGCACAGACATACACACCGACACACACACACATTCCCTGTGTCACAATACACACATACAATACACACACGTCTGTACACAGACGCACACACACACAGACACACACACACATACACACACACACACACAAACACACATATCTCACTCTCTCTTCATGTTCTTAATGTTTTACATCATATCGTGTGTGGATATCATATCTTGCTTATCTCTCCTCATGTTCTCTCTCTCTCCAATGTTAAATCTACGTATCATCTTAATGTACGTCATGTCAGATCTGACATGATGTGACACGTCATCATATCTGTCATGGGGGCAGGACTGAGAGGGGATTTAG
>NC_140183.1:13646062-13673562 GCF_963971535.1 Notolepis coatsorum | reverse complement strand
TGTAAACTAGGCTGTAAAATCCTATGTACGCCTGAGGGGATTCAAATTGAACAAGACGTGTACCAAATGATGCAGACGGGGATATCCATCGGGGTGGCAGGGTTGATATTGGTTCTCCTTTTCTGTTGTGGTATGCCTCTCTTGGGTAGGCTGGTAACTTCACACGTAACGAGCCAAATGCTGATGGTGGGACAGAAAGAGATTGAGCCACAAATCGGGCCATATCCTCAGCTTTATGCTGCCTTAGAGGGAGACGAGGGGATAGAGGATTAGGGGTATGGTGAGGTAGGGACATTTTCTTTTTGTTGGTTCTTTCCTTTAAGGGTGACGGGGGATGGTCTGAGCGCAGTTTTGTTGGTTTATTCCTTTAACTAGGAATTTTAGTCTGATTTTCTAATGATCCTTCGGCATAGAGATTGCAACCATTGAAAATCATTGCATTGTTTTTTATTTTTTTATTATTTTTTGTTTATTTTACTTGTGGTCCTGGTCAAACCGGAATGGGAAGGGGCATCGGCAGAGTGTCGGTTCTGAGCCTGAGGAAGCATTGAGAAGAAGTGGTCGGGGGATCGGTTCTGGGGACTGGAGGGACAAAAGGGGGGGGCTAACGCAGTGGGCAAGATGGGCACCTCCCGTCGAAGATGGGGGGACACGTGGTGAGGTCGGTACCAGCGCCTCCCGTCCAGGCATGGGGACATGCTTCTACGAGGACTGGAGGTGTGGCGTGGTGGTTGCTGTATTGGCAAAATGTGACTTTTGGCAATACGGTGAGGAGACTATGGCGTGGGCATGGAAGGGGGGCTGAGCGATGGACACTGGGACTCAATGTTATGGAAGAGACAATGTCATTTTTTTTTGGGAGGGATGTTCTATGTTTAGTTCTGACGGTCAACTTCTCCTTTCCCTGATGAGAGTCGCGGTTTCCGGCCGGAACTGTGGCTCATTTGGTAAGCGGTGGAGGTTGGGGGGATTTGTCTGTCAGGTTAGGATTATAAATTTTTTTTATTTTTTTTTGATGTTTTATTATTACTCTTGTTTTGAGCGGTTTTGTGTTTATTGTGAGAACGGTAGTCAGCTTTTGTTGGTCCGTTAGGGGTCCAGTGAATGAAGTAAGGTTTCTTGTTTAGTTAGACGTTCACATTTTCTTGGTTATATGATTTGGGTGGGACTAGGGATAGCCCCAAATGGGGGAATGTTGGGGAAAATGTGTATACGAGGGTGGAGGTAGGAAAGGGGTTAGTCTTGACTAGTTTAATATAGGTCAACTAGCAGGGCTCAAAGACACTAGGGCGACAGTCTGGCTGATGTTCTTAAAACAGCCTCAAGATAGTAGATGGACATTTCAGCACATCATATCGTGTGTTCTAATCTTGTGTCTTTTCTCTCTTACACACATACACAGCACACACACACAGACACACACAGTCGCACAGACATACACACCGACACACACACACATTCCCTGTGTCACAATACACACATACAATACACACACGTCTGTACACAGACGCACACACACACAGACACACACACACATACACACACACACACACAAACACACATATCTCACTCTCTCTTCATGTTCTTAATGTTTTACATCATATCGTGTGTGGATATCATATCTTGCTTATCTCTCCTCATGTTCTCTCTCTCTCCAATGTTAAATCTACGTATCATCTTAATGTACGTCATGTCAGATCTGACATGATGTGACACGTCATCATATCTGTCATGGGGGCAGGACTGAGAGGGGATTTAGGGACAGGCAAAGGGTTCCAGGGTAGAGTGTTTTTTGTTCAAGCTGTGGCGATCATCTTTGACCCATAGCTCTTGCTGTTAACGAACTTCTTTTCTTAAATAAATTACCTATTTGTTACAATTGGAAATATCGTCTCCTGCTGTGTCAAACAACCTTTCCACAACAGTAGACTAGTGACTTGTTCTTAGTAGACTAGTCCCTTGTTCTTGGTAGACTAGTGACTTGTTCTTGGTAGAATAGTCCCTTGTTCTTGGTAGACTAGTGACTTGTTCTTGGTAGACTAGTGACTTGTTCTTGGTAGACTAGTGACTTGTTCTTGGTAGACTAGTGACTTGTTCTTGGTAGACTAGTGACTTGTTCTTGGTAGACTAGTGACTTGTTCTTGGTAGACTAGTGACTTGTTCTTGGTAGACTAGTGACTTGTTCTTGGTAGACTAGTGACTTGTTCTTGGTAGACTAGTGACTTGTTCTTGGTAGACTAGTGACTTGTTCTTGGTAGACTAGTCCCTTGTTCTTGGTAGACTAGTGACTTGTTCTTGGTAGACTAGTGACTTGTTCTTGGTAGACTAGTGACTTGTTCTTGGTAGACTAGTGACTTGTTCTTGGTAGACTAGTGACTTGTTCTTGGTAAACTAGTGACTTGTTCTTGGTAGACTAGTGACTTGTTCTTGGTAGACTAGTGTCTTGTTCTTGGTAGACTAGTGACTTGTTCTTGGTAGACTAGTGACTTGTTCTTGGTAGACTAGTGACTTGTTCTTGGTAGACTAGTGACTTGTTCTTGGTAGACTAGTGACTTGTTCTTGGTAGACTAGTGACTTGTTCTTGGTAGACTAGTGACTTGTTCTTGGTAGACTAGTCCCTTGTTCTTGGTAGACTAGTGACTTGTTCTTGGTAAACTAGTGACTTGTTCTTAGTAGACTAGTCCCTTGTTCTTGGTAGAATAGTGACTTGTTCTTGGTAGACTAGTCCCTTGTTCTTGGTAGACTAGTGTCTTGTTCTTGGTAGACTAGTGACTTGTTCTTGGTAGGTAAGTGACTTGTTCTTGGTAGACTAGTGACTTGTTCTTGGTAGACTAGTGACTTGTTCTTGGTAGACTAGTGACCTGTTCTTGGTAGACTAGTGACTTGTTCTTGGTAAACTAGTGTCTTGTTCTTGGTAGACTAGTGTCTTGTTCTTGGTAGACTAGTCCCTTGTTCTTGGTAGACTAGTGACTTGTTCTTGGTAGACTAGTGACTTGTTCTTGGTAGACTAGTGACTTGTTCTTGGTAGACTAGTGACTTGTTCTTGGTAGACTAGTGACTTGTTCTTGGTAGACTAGTGACTTGTTCTTGGTAGACTAGTGACTTGTTCTTGGTAGACTAGTCCCTTGTTCTTGGTAGACTAGTGTCTTGTTCTTGGTAGACTAGTGACTTGTTCTTGGTAGACTAGTGACCTGTTCTTGGTAGACTAGTGACTTGTTCTTGGTAGACTAGTGACTTGTTCTTGGTAGACTAGTGACTTGTTCTTGGTAGACTAGTCCCTTGTTCTTGGTAGACTAGTGACCTGTTCTTGGTAGACTAGTGACCTGTTCTTGGTAGACTAGTGACTTGTTCTTGGTAGACTAGTGACTTGTTCTTGGTAGACTAGTGACTTGTTCTTGGTAGACTAGTGACTTGTTCTTGGTAGACTAGTCCCTTGTTCTTGGTAGACTAGTGACTTGTTCTTGGTAGACTAGTGACTTGTTCTTGGTAGACTAGTGACTTGTTCTTGGTAGACTAGTCCCTTGTTCTTGGTAGACTAGTGACTTGTTCTTGGTAGACTAGGGACTTGTTCTTGGTAGACTAGTGACTTGTTCTTGGTAGACTAGTCCCTTGTTCTTGGTAGACTAGTCCCTTGTTCTTGGTAGACTAGTGACTTGTTCTTGGTAGACTAGTGACTTGTTCTTGGTAGACTAGTCCCTTGTTCTTGGTAGACTAGTGACTTGTTCTTGGTAGACTAGTGACTTGTTCTTGGTAGACTAGTGACTTGTTCTTGGTAGACTAGTCCCTTGTTCTTGGTAGACTAGTCCCTTGTTCTTGGTAGACTAGTGAATTGTTCTTGGTAGACTAGTGACTTGTTCTTGGTAGACTAGTCCCTTGTTCTTGGTAGACTAGTCCCTTGTTCTTGGTAGACTAGTGACTTGTTCTTGGTAGACTAGTGACTTGTTCTTGGTAGACTAGTGACTTGTTCTTGGTAGACTAGTCCCTTGTTCTTGGTAGACTAGTCCCTTGTTCTTGGTAGACTAGTGACTTGTTCTTGGTAGACTAGTGACTTGTTCTTGGTAGACTAGTCCCTTGTTCTTGTTAGACTAGTGACTTGTTCTTGGTAGACTAGTGTCTTGTTCTTGGTAGACTAGTGACTTGTTCTTGGTAGACTAGTGACTTGTTCTTGGTAGACTAGTGACTTGTTCTTGGTAGACTAGTGACTTGTTCTTGGTAGACTAGTGACTTGTTCTTGGTAGACTAGTGACTTGTTCTTGGTAGACTAGTCCCTTGTTCTTGGTAGACTAGTCCCTTGTTCTTGGTAGACTAGTGACTTGTTCTTGGTAGACTAGTGACTTGTTCTTGGTAGACTAGTGTCTTGTTCTTGGTAGACTAGTGACTTGTTCTTGGTAGACTAGTGACTTGTTCTTGGTAGACTAGTGACTTGTTCTTGGTAGACTAGTGACTTGTTCTTGGTAGACTAGTCCCTTGTTCTTGGTAGACTAGTCCCTTGTTCTTGGTAGACTAGTGACTTGTTCTTGGTAGACTAGTGACTTGTTCTTGGTAGACTAGTGACTTGTTCTTGGTAGACTAGTGACTTGTTCTTGGTAGACTAGTGACTTGTTCTTGGTAGACTAGTCCCTTGTTCTTGGTAGACTAGTGACTTGTTCTTGGTAGACTAGTGTCTTGTTCTTGGTAGACTAGTGACTTGTTCTTGGTAGACTAGTGACTTGTTCTTGGTAGACTAGTGACTTGTTCTTGGTAGACTAGTGACTTGTTCTTGGTAGACTAGTGACTTGTTCTTGGTAGACTAGTGACTTGTTCTTGGTAGACTAGTGACTTGTTCTTGGTAGACTAGTGACTTGTTCTTGGTAGACTAGTGACTTGTTCTTGGTAGACTAGTGACTTGTTCTTGGTAGACTAGTGACTTGTTCTTGGTAGACTAGTGACTTGTTCTTGGTAGACTAGTCCCTTGTTCTTGGTAGACTAGTGACTTGTTCTTGGTAGACTAGTGTCTTGTTCTTGGTAGACTAGTGACTTGTTCTTGGTAGACTAGTCCCTTGTTCTTGGTAGACTAGTGACTTGTTCTTGGTAGACTAGTGACTTGTTCTTGGTAGACTAGTGACTTGTTCTTGGTAGACTAGTGACTTGTTCTTGGTAGACTAGTGACTTGTTCTTGGTAGACTAGTCACTTGTTCTTGGTAGACTAGTGACTTGTTCTTGGTAGACTAGTGACTTGTTCTTGGTAGACTAGTCACTTGTTCTTGGTAGACTAGTGACTTGTTCTTGGTAGACTAGTCCCCTGTTCTTGGTAGACTAGTGACTTGTTCTTGGTAGACTAGTGTCTTGTTCTTGGTAGACTAGTGACTTGTTCTTGGTAGACTAGTGACTTGTTCTTGGTAGACTAGTGACTTGTTCTTGGTAGACTAGTGACTTGTTCTTGGTAGACTAGTGACTTGTTCTTGGTGGACTAGTGACTTGTTCTTGGTAGACTAGTGACCTGTTCTTGGTAGACTAGTGACTTGTTCTTGGTAGACTAGTGACTTGTTCTTGGTAGACTAGTGACTTGTTCTTGGTAGACTAGTGACCTGTTCTTGGTAGACTAGTGACTTGTTCTTGGTAGACTAGTGACTTGTTCTTGGTAGACTAGTGACCTGTTCTTGGTAGACTAGTGACTTGTTCTTGGTAGACTAGTGACTTGTTCTTGGTAGACTAGTGACTTGTTCTTGGTAGACTAGTCCCTTGTTCTTGGTAGACTAGTGACTTGTTCTTGGTAGACTAGTGACTTGTTCTTGGTAGACTAGTGTCTTGTTCTTGGTAGACTAGGGACTTGTTCTTGGTAGACTAGTGACTTGTTCTTGGTAGACTAGTGTCTTGTTCTTGGTAGACTAGGGACTTGTTCTTGGTAGACTAGTGACTTGTTCTTGGTAGACTAGTGTCTTGTTCTTGGTAGACTAGTGACTTGTTCTTGGTAGACTAGTCCCTTGTTCTTGGTTGACTAGTGTCTTGTTCTTGGTAGACTAGTGACCTGTTCTTGGTAGACTAGTGACTTGTTCTTGGTAGACTAGTCCCTTGTTCTTGGTAGACTAGTGACCTGTTCTTGGTAGACTAGTGACTTGTTCTTGGTAGACTAGTGACCTGTTCTTGGTAGACTAGTGTCTTGTTCTTGGTAGACTAGTGACCTGTTCTTGGTAGACTAGTGTCTTGTACTTGGTAGACTAGTGACCTGTTCTTGGTAGACTAGTGTCTTGTTCTTGGTAGACTAGTGACCTGTTCTTGGTAGACTAGTGACTTGTTCTTGGTAGACTAGTCCCTTGTTCTTAGTAGACTAGTGACTTGTTCTTGGTAGACTAGTCCCTTGTTCTTGGTAGACTAGTGTCTTGTTCTTGGTAGACTAGTGACTTGTTCTTGGTAGACTAGTGACTTGTTCTTGGTAGACTAGTGACTTGTTCTTGGTAGACTAGTGACTTGTTCTTGGTAGACTAGTGACTTGTTCTTGGTGGACTAGTGACTTGTTCTTGGTAGACTAGTGACCTGTTCTTGGTAGACTAGTGACTTGTTCTTGGTAGACTAGTGACTTGTTCTTGGTAGACTAGTGACTTGTTCTTGGTAGACTAGTGACCTGTTCTTGGTAGACTAGTGACTTGTTCTTGGTAGACTAGTGACTTGTTCTTGGTAGACTAGTGACCTGTTCTTGGTAGACTAGTGACTTGTTCTTGGTAGACTAGTGACTTGTTCTTGGTAGACTAGTGACTTGTTCTTGGTAGACTAGTCCCTTGTTCTTGGTAGACTAGTGACTTGTTCTTGGTAGACTAGTGACTTGTTCTTGGTAAACTAGTGTCTTGTTATTGGTAGACTAGTGACTTGTTCTTGGTAGACTAGTCCCTTGTTCTTGGTAGACTAGTGACTTGTTCTTGGTAGACTAGTGACTTGTTCTTGGTAGACTAGTGACTTGTTCTTGGTAGACTAGTGACTTGTTCTTGGTAAACTAGTGACTTGTTCTTGGTAGACTAGTGACTTGTTCTTGGTAGACTAGTGACTTGTTCTTGGTAGACTAGTGACTTGTTCTTGGTAGACTAGTGACTTGTTCTTGGTAGACTAGTCCCTTGTTCTTGGTAGACTAGTGACTTGTTCTTGGTAGACTAGTCCCTTGTTCTTGGTAGACTAGTCCCTTGTTCTTGGTAGACTAGTGACTTGTTCTTGGTAGACTAGTGACTTGTTCTTGGTAGACTAGTCCCTTGTTCTAGGTAGACTAGTGACTTGTTCTTGGTAGACTAGTCCCTTGTTCTTGGTAGACTAGTGACTTGTTCTTGGTAGACTAGTCCCTTGTTCTTGGTAGACTAGTGACTTGTTCTTGGTAGACTAGTCCCTTGTTCTTGGTAGACTAGTAACTTGTTCTTGGTAGACTAGTGACTTGTTCTTGGTAGACTAGTGACTTGTTCTTGGTAGACTAGTGACTTGTTCTTGGTAGACTAGTGACTTGTTCTTGGTAGACTAGTCCCTTGTTCTTGGTAGACTAGTGACTTGTTCTTGGTAGACTAGTGACTTGTTCTTGGTAGACTAGTGACTTGTTCTTGGTAGACTAGTGACTTGTTCTTGGTAGACTAGTGACTTGTTCTTGGTAAACTAGTGACTTGTTCTTGGTAGACTAGTGACTTGTTCTTGGTAGACTAGTGTCTTGTTCTTGGTAGACTAGTGACTTGTTCTTGGTAGACTAGTGACTTGTTCTTGGTAGACTAGTGACTTGTTCTTGGTAGACTAGTGACTTGTTCTCGGTAGACTAGTGACTTGTTCTTGGTAGACTAGTGACTTGTTCTTGGTAGACTAGTGACTTGTTCTTGGTAGACTAGTCCCTTGTTCTTGGTAGACTAGTGACTTGTTCTTGGTAAACTAGTGACTTGTTCTTAGTAGACTAGTCCCTTGTTCTTGGTAGAATAGTGACTTGTTCTTGGTAGACTAGTCCCTTGTTCTTGGTAGACTAGTGTCTTGTTCTTGGTAGACTAGTGACTTGTTCTTGGTAGGTAAGTGACTTGTTCTTGGTAGACTAGTGACTTGTTCTTGGTAGACTAGTGACTTGTTCTTGGTAGACTAGTGACCTGTTCTTGGTAGACTAGTGACTTGTTCTTGGTAAACTAGTGTCTTGTTCTTGGTAGACTAGTGTCTTGTTCTTGGTAGACTAGTCCCTTGTTCTTGGTAGACTAGTGACTTGTTCTTGGTAGACTAGTGACTTGTTCTTGGTAGACTAGTGACTTGTTCTTGGTAGACTAGTGACTTGTTCTTGGTAGACTAGTGACTTGTTCTTGGTAGACTAGTGACTTGTTCTTGGTAGACTAGTGACTTGTTCTTGGTAGACTAGTCCCTTGTTCTTGGTAGACTAGTGTCTTGTTCTTGGTAGACTAGTGACTTGTTCTTGGTAGACTAGTGACCTGTTCTTGGTAGACTAGTGACTTGTTCTTGGTAGACTAGTGACTTGTTCTTGGTAGACTAGTGACTTGTTCTTGGTAGACTAGTCCCTTGTTCTTGGTAGACTAGTGACCTGTTCTTGGTAGACTAGTGACCTGTTCTTGGTAGACTAGTGACTTGTTCTTGGTAGACTAGTGACTTGTTCTTGGTAGACTAGTGACTTGTTCTTGGTAGACTAGTGACTTGTTCTTGGTAGACTAGTCCCTTGTTCTTGGTAGACTAGTGACTTGTTCTTGGTAGACTAGTGACTTGTTCTTGGTAGACTAGTGACTTGTTCTTGGTAGACTAGTCCCTTGTTCTTGGTAGACTAGTGACTTGTTCTTGGTAGACTAGGGACTTGTTCTTGGTAGACTAGTGACTTGTTCTTGGTAGACTAGTCCCTTGTTCTTGGTAGACTAGTCCCTTGTTCTTGGTAGACTAGTGACTTGTTCTTGGTAGACTAGTGACTTGTTCTTGGTAGACTAGTCCCTTGTTCTTGGTAGACTAGTGACTTGTTCTTGGTAGACTAGTGACTTGTTCTTGGTAGACTAGTGACTTGTTCTTGGTAGACTAGTCCCTTGTTCTTGGTAGACTAGTCCCTTGTTCTTGGTAGACTAGTGAATTGTTCTTGGTAGACTAGTGACTTGTTCTTGGTAGACTAGTCCCTTGTTCTTGGTAGACTAGTCCCTTGTTCTTGGTAGACTAGTGACTTGTTCTTGGTAGACTAGTGACTTGTTCTTGGTAGACTAGTGACTTGTTCTTGGTAGACTAGTCCCTTGTTCTTGGTAGACTAGTCCCTTGTTCTTGGTAGACTAGTGACTTGTTCTTGGTAGACTAGTGACTTGTTCTTGGTAGACTAGTCCCTTGTTCTTGTTAGACTAGTGACTTGTTCTTGGTAGACTAGTGTCTTGTTCTTGGTAGACTAGTGACTTGTTCTTGGTAGACTAGTGACTTGTTCTTGGTAGACTAGTGACTTGTTCTTGGTAGACTAGTGACTTGTTCTTGGTAGACTAGTGACTTGTTCTTGGTAGACTAGTGACTTGTTCTTGGTAGACTAGTCCCTTGTTCTTGGTAGACTAGTCCCTTGTTCTTGGTAGACTAGTGACTTGTTCTTGGTAGACTAGTGACTTGTTCTTGGTAGACTAGTGTCTTGTTCTTGGTAGACTAGTGACTTGTTCTTGGTAGACTAGTGACTTGTTCTTGGTAGACTAGTGACTTGTTCTTGGTAGACTAGTGACTTGTTCTTGGTAGACTAGTCCCTTGTTCTTGGTAGACTAGTCCCTTGTTCTTGGTAGACTAGTGACTTGTTCTTGGTAGACTAGTGACTTGTTCTTGGTAGACTAGTGACTTGTTCTTGGTAGACTAGTGACTTGTTCTTGGTAGACTAGTGACTTGTTCTTGGTAGACTAGTCCCTTGTTCTTGGTAGACTAGTGACTTGTTCTTGGTAGACTAGTGTCTTGTTCTTGGTAGACTAGTGACTTGTTCTTGGTAGACTAGTGACTTGTTCTTGGTAGACTAGTGACTTGTTCTTGGTAGACTAGTGACTTGTTCTTGGTAGACTAGTGACTTGTTCTTGGTAGACTAGTGACTTGTTCTTGGTAGACTAGTGACTTGTTCTTGGTAGACTAGTGACTTGTTCTTGGTAGACTAGTGACTTGTTCTTGGTAGACTAGTGACTTGTTCTTGGTAGACTAGTGACTTGTTCTTGGTAGACTAGTGACTTGTTCTTGGTAGACTAGTGACTTGTTCTTGGTAGACTAGTCCCTTGTTCTTGGTAGACTAGTGACTTGTTCTTGGTAGACTAGTGTCTTGTTCTTGGTAGACTAGTGACTTGTTCTTGGTAGACTAGTCCCTTGTTCTTGGTAGACTAGTGACTTGTTCTTGGTAGACTAGTGACTTGTTCTTGGTAGACTAGTGACTTGTTCTTGGTAGACTAGTGACTTGTTCTTGGTAGACTAGTGACTTGTTCTTGGTAGACTAGTCACTTGTTCTTGGTAGACTAGTGACTTGTTCTTGGTAGACTAGTGACTTGTTCTTGGTAGACTAGTCACTTGTTCTTGGTAGACTAGTGACTTGTTCTTGGTAGACTAGTCCCCTGTTCTTGGTAGACTAGTGACTTGTTCTTGGTAGACTAGTGTCTTGTTCTTGGTAGACTAGTGACTTGTTCTTGGTAGACTAGTGACTTGTTCTTGGTAGACTAGTGACTTGTTCTTGGTAGACTAGTGACTTGTTCTTGGTAGACTAGTGACTTGTTCTTGGTGGACTAGTGACTTGTTCTTGGTAGACTAGTGACCTGTTCTTGGTAGACTAGTGACTTGTTCTTGGTAGACTAGTGACTTGTTCTTGGTAGACTAGTGACTTGTTCTTGGTAGACTAGTGACCTGTTCTTGGTAGACTAGTGACTTGTTCTTGGTAGACTAGTGACTTGTTCTTGGTAGACTAGTGACCTGTTCTTGGTAGACTAGTGACTTGTTCTTGGTAGACTAGTGACTTGTTCTTGGTAGACTAGTGACTTGTTCTTGGTAGACTAGTCCCTTGTTCTTGGTAGACTAGTGACTTGTTCTTGGTAGACTAGTGACTTGTTCTTGGTAGACTAGTGTCTTGTTCTTGGTAGACTAGGGACTTGTTCTTGGTAGACTAGTGACTTGTTCTTGGTAGACTAGTGTCTTGTTCTTGGTAGACTAGGGACTTGTTCTTGGTAGACTAGTGACTTGTTCTTGGTAGACTAGTGTCTTGTTCTTGGTAGACTAGTGACTTGTTCTTGGTAGACTAGTCCCTTGTTCTTGGTTGACTAGTGTCTTGTTCTTGGTAGACTAGTGACCTGTTCTTGGTAGACTAGTGACTTGTTCTTGGTAGACTAGTCCCTTGTTCTTGGTAGACTAGTGACCTGTTCTTGGTAGACTAGTGACTTGTTCTTGGTAGACTAGTGACCTGTTCTTGGTAGACTAGTGTCTTGTTCTTGGTAGACTAGTGACCTGTTCTTGGTAGACTAGTGTCTTGTACTTGGTAGACTAGTGACCTGTTCTTGGTAGACTAGTGTCTTGTTCTTGGTAGACTAGTGACCTGTTCTTGGTAGACTAGTGACTTGTTCTTGGTAGACTAGTCCCTTGTTCTTAGTAGACTAGTGACTTGTTCTTGGTAGACTAGTCCCTTGTTCTTGGTAGACTAGTGTCTTGTTCTTGGTAGACTAGTGACTTGTTCTTGGTAGACTAGTGACTTGTTCTTGGTAGACTAGTGACTTGTTCTTGGTAGACTAGTGACTTGTTCTTGGTAGACTAGTGACTTGTTCTTGGTGGACTAGTGACTTGTTCTTGGTAGACTAGTGACCTGTTCTTGGTAGACTAGTGACTTGTTCTTGGTAGACTAGTGACTTGTTCTTGGTAGACTAGTGACTTGTTCTTGGTAGACTAGTGACCTGTTCTTGGTAGACTAGTGACTTGTTCTTGGTAGACTAGTGACTTGTTCTTGGTAGACTAGTGACCTGTTCTTGGTAGACTAGTGACTTGTTCTTGGTAGACTAGTGACTTGTTCTTGGTAGACTAGTGACTTGTTCTTGGTAGACTAGTCCCTTGTTCTTGGTAGACTAGTGACTTGTTCTTGGTAGACTAGTGACTTGTTCTTGGTAAACTAGTGTCTTGTTATTGGTAGACTAGTGACTTGTTCTTGGTAGACTAGTCCCTTGTTCTTGGTAGACTAGTGACTTGTTCTTGGTAGACTAGTGACTTGTTCTTGGTAGACTAGTGACTTGTTCTTGGTAGACTAGTGACTTGTTCTTGGTAAACTAGTGACTTGTTCTTGGTAGACTAGTGACTTGTTCTTGGTAGACTAGTGACTTGTTCTTGGTAGACTAGTGACTTGTTCTTGGTAGACTAGTGACTTGTTCTTGGTAGACTAGTCCCTTGTTCTTGGTAGACTAGTGACTTGTTCTTGGTAGACTAGTCCCTTGTTCTTGGTAGACTAGTCCCTTGTTCTTGGTAGACTAGTGACTTGTTCTTGGTAGACTAGTGACTTGTTCTTGGTAGACTAGTCCCTTGTTCTAGGTAGACTAGTGACTTGTTCTTGGTAGACTAGTCCCTTGTTCTTGGTAGACTAGTGACTTGTTCTTGGTAGACTAGTCCCTTGTTCTTGGTAGACTAGTGACTTGTTCTTGGTAGACTAGTCCCTTGTTCTTGGTAGACTAGTAACTTGTTCTTGGTAGACTAGTGACTTGTTCTTGGTAGACTAGTGACTTGTTCTTGGTAGACTAGTGACTTGTTCTTGGTAGACTAGTGACTTGTTCTTGGTAGACTAGTGACTTGTTCTTGGTAGACTAGTGACTTGTTCTTGGTAGACTAGTGACTTGTTCTTGGTAGACTAGTGACTTGTTCTTGGTAGACTAGTGACTTGTTCTTGGTAGACTAGTGACTTGTTCTTGGTAGACTAGTGACTTGTTCTTGGTAGACTAGTGACTTGTTCTTGGTAGACTAGTCCCTTGTTCTTGGTAGACTAGTGACTTGTTCTTGGTAGACTAGTGACTTGTTCTTGGTAAACTAGTGACTTGTTCTTGGTAGACTAGTGACTTGTTCTTGGTAGACTAGTGTCTTGTTCTTGGTAGACTAGTGACTTGTTCTTGGTAGACTAGTGACTTGTTCTTGGTAGACTAGTGACTTGTTCTTGGTAGACTAGTGACTTGTTCTTGGTAGACTAGTGACTTGTTCTTGGTAGACTAGTGACTTGTTCTTGGTAGACTAGTGACTTGTTCTTGGTAGACTAGTCCCTTGTTCTTGGTAGACTAGTGACTTGTTCTTGGTAAACTAGTGACTTGTTCTTAGTAGACTAGTCCCTTGTTCTTGGTAGACTAGTGACTTGTTCTTGGTAGACTAGTCCCTTGTTCTTGGTAGACTAGTGTCTTGTTCTTGGTAGACTAGTGACTTGTTCTTGGTAGACTAGTGACTTGTTCTTAGTAGACTAGTCCCTTGTTCTTGGTAGACTAGTGACTTGTTCTTGGTAGACTAGTGTCTTGTTCTTGGTAGACTAGTGACTTGTTCTTAGTAGACTAGTCCCTTGTTCTTGGTAGACTAGTGACTTGTTCTTGGTAGAATAGTCCCTTGTTCTTGGTAGACTAGTGACTTGTTCTTGGTAGACTAGTGACTTGTTCTTGGTAGACTAGTGACTTGTTCTTGGTAGACTAGTGACTTGTTCTTGGTAGACTAGTGACTTGTTCTTGGTAGACTAGTGACTTGTTCTTGGTAGACTAGTGACTTGTTCTTGGTAGACTAGTGACTTGTTCTTGGTAGACTAGTGACTTGTTCTTGGTAGACTAGTGACTTGTTCTTGGTAGACTAGTGACTTGTTCTTGGTAGACTAGTCCCTTGTTCTTGGTAGACTAGTGACTTGTTCTTGGTAGACTAGTGACTTGTTCTTGGTAGACTAGTGACTTGTTCTTGGTAGACTAGTGACTTGTTCTTGGTAGACTAGTGACTTGTTCTTGGTAAACTAGTGACTTGTTCTTGGTAGACTAGTGACTTGTTCTTGGTAGACTAGTGTCTTGTTCTTGGTAGACTAGTGACTTGTTCTTGGTAGACTAGTGACTTGTTCTTGGTAGACTAGTGACTTGTTCTTGGTAGACTAGTGACTTGTTCTTGGTAGACTAGTGACTTGTTCTTGGTAGACTAGTGACTTGTTCTTGGTAGACTAGTGACTTGTTCTTGGTAGACTAGTCCCTTGTTCTTGGTAGACTAGTGACTTGTTCTTGGTAAACTAGTGACTTGTTCTTAGTAGACTAGTCCCTTGTTCTTGGTAGAATAGTGACTTGTTCTTGGTAGACTAGTCCCTTGTTCTTGGTAGACTAGTGTCTTGTTCTTGGTAGACTAGTGACTTGTTCTTGGTAGGTAAGTGACTTGTTCTTGGTAGACTAGTGACTTGTTCTTGGTAGACTAGTGACTTGTTCTTGGTAGACTAGTGACCTGTTCTTGGTAGACTAGTGACTTGTTCTTGGTAAACTAGTGTCTTGTTCTTGGTAGACTAGTGTCTTGTTCTTGGTAGACTAGTCCCTTGTTCTTGGTAGACTAGTGACTTGTTCTTGGTAGACTAGTGACTTGTTCTTGGTAGACTAGTGACTTGTTCTTGGTAGACTAGTGACTTGTTCTTGGTAGACTAGTGACTTGTTCTTGGTAGACTAGTGACTTGTTCTTGGTAGACTAGTGACTTGTTCTTGGTAGACTAGTCCCTTGTTCTTGGTAGACTAGTGTCTTGTTCTTGGTAGACTAGTGACTTGTTCTTGGTAGACTAGTGACCTGTTCTTGGTAGACTAGTGACTTGTTCTTGGTAGACTAGTGACTTGTTCTTGGTAGACTAGTGACTTGTTCTTGGTAGACTAGTCCCTTGTTCTTGGTAGACTAGTGACCTGTTCTTGGTAGACTAGTGACCTGTTCTTGGTAGACTAGTGACTTGTTCTTGGTAGACTAGTGACTTGTTCTTGGTAGACTAGTGACTTGTTCTTGGTAGACTAGTGACTTGTTCTTGGTAGACTAGTCCCTTGTTCTTGGTAGACTAGTGACTTGTTCTTGGTAGACTAGTGACTTGTTCTTGGTAGACTAGTGACTTGTTCTTGGTAGACTAGTCCCTTGTTCTTGGTAGACTAGTGACTTGTTCTTGGTAGACTAGGGACTTGTTCTTGGTAGACTAGTGACTTGTTCTTGGTAGACTAGTCCCTTGTTCTTGGTAGACTAGTCCCTTGTTCTTGGTAGACTAGTGACTTGTTCTTGGTAGACTAGTGACTTGTTCTTGGTAGACTAGTCCCTTGTTCTTGGTAGACTAGTGACTTGTTCTTGGTAGACTAGTGACTTGTTCTTGGTAGACTAGTGACTTGTTCTTGGTAGACTAGTCCCTTGTTCTTGGTAGACTAGTCCCTTGTTCTTGGTAGACTAGTGAATTGTTCTTGGTAGACTAGTGACTTGTTCTTGGTAGACTAGTCCCTTGTTCTTGGTAGACTAGTCCCTTGTTCTTGGTAGACTAGTGACTTGTTCTTGGTAGACTAGTGACTTGTTCTTGGTAGACTAGTGACTTGTTCTTGGTAGACTAGTCCCTTGTTCTTGGTAGACTAGTCCCTTGTTCTTGGTAGACTAGTGACTTGTTCTTGGTAGACTAGTGACTTGTTCTTGGTAGACTAGTCCCTTGTTCTTGTTAGACTAGTGACTTGTTCTTGGTAGACTAGTGTCTTGTTCTTGGTAGACTAGTGACTTGTTCTTGGTAGACTAGTGACTTGTTCTTGGTAGACTAGTGACTTGTTCTTGGTAGACTAGTGACTTGTTCTTGGTAGACTAGTGACTTGTTCTTGGTAGACTAGTGACTTGTTCTTGGTAGACTAGTCCCTTGTTCTTGGTAGACTAGTCCCTTGTTCTTGGTAGACTAGTGACTTGTTCTTGGTAGACTAGTGACTTGTTCTTGGTAGACTAGTGTCTTGTTCTTGGTAGACTAGTGACTTGTTCTTGGTAGACTAGTGACTTGTTCTTGGTAGACTAGTGACTTGTTCTTGGTAGACTAGTGACTTGTTCTTGGTAGACTAGTCCCTTGTTCTTGGTAGACTAGTCCCTTGTTCTTGGTAGACTAGTGACTTGTTCTTGGTAGACTAGTGACTTGTTCTTGGTAGACTAGTGACTTGTTCTTGGTAGACTAGTGACTTGTTCTTGGTAGACTAGTGACTTGTTCTTGGTAGACTAGTCCCTTGTTCTTGGTAGACTAGTGACTTGTTCTTGGTAGACTAGTGTCTTGTTCTTGGTAGACTAGTGACTTGTTCTTGGTAGACTAGTGACTTGTTCTTGGTAGACTAGTGACTTGTTCTTGGTAGACTAGTGACTTGTTCTTGGTAGACTAGTGACTTGTTCTTGGTAGACTAGTGACTTGTTCTTGGTAGACTAGTGACTTGTTCTTGGTAGACTAGTGACTTGTTCTTGGTAGACTAGTGACTTGTTCTTGGTAGACTAGTGACTTGTTCTTGGTAGACTAGTGACTTGTTCTTGGTAGACTAGTGACTTGTTCTTGGTAGACTAGTGACTTGTTCTTGGTAGACTAGTGACTTGTTCTTGGTAGACTAGTGACTTGTTCTTGGTAGACTAGTCCCTTGTTCTTGGTAGACTAGTGACTTGTTCTTGGTAGACTAGTGTCTTGTTCTTGGTAGACTAGTGACTTGTTCTTGGTAGACTAGTCCCTTGTTCTTGGTAGACTAGTGACTTGTTCTTGGTAGACTAGTGACTTGTTCTTGGTAGACTAGTGACTTGTTCTTGGTAGACTAGTGACTTGTTCTTGGTAGACTAGTGACTTGTTCTTGGTAGACTAGTCACTTGTTCTTGGTAGACTAGTGACTTGTTCTTGGTAGACTAGTGACTTGTTCTTGGTAGACTAGTCACTTGTTCTTGGTAGACTAGTGACTTGTTCTTGGTAGACTAGTCCCCTGTTCTTGGTAGACTAGTGACTTGTTCTTGGTAGACTAGTCCCTTGTTCTTGGTAGACTAGTGACTTGTTCTTGGTAGACTAGTCCCTTGTTCTTGGTAGACTAGTGACTTGTTCTTGGTAGACTAGTGACTTGTTCTTGGTAGAATAGTGACTTGTTCTTGGTAGACTAGTGACTTGTTCTTGGTAGACTAGTCACTTGTTCTTGGTAGACTAGTGACTTGTTCTTGGTAGACTAGGGACCTGTTCTTGGTAGACTAGTCCCTTGTTCTTGGTAGACTAGTGACTTGTTCTTCGTAGACTAGTCCCTTGTTCTTGGTAGACTAGTCCCTTGTTCTTGGTAGACTAGTGACTTGTTCTTGGTAGACTAGTGACTTGTTCTTGGTAGACTAGTGACTTGTTCTTGGTAGACTAGTGACTTGTTCTTGGTAGACTAGTCCCTTGTTCTTGGTAGACTAGGGACTTGTTCTTGGTAGACTAGGGACTTGTTCTTGGTAGACTAGGGACTTGTCCTTGGTAGACTAGTGACTTGTTCTTGGTAGACTAGTGACTTGTTCTTGGTAGACTAGTGACTTGTTCTTGGTAGACTAGTGACTTGTTCTTGGTAGACTAGTCCCTTGTTCTTGGTAGACTAGTGACTTGTTCTTGGTAGACTAGTGACTTGTTCTTGGTAGACTAGTGACTTGTTCTTGGTAGACTAGTGACTTGTTCTTGGTAGACTAGTGACTTGTTCTTGGTAGACTAGTGACTTGTTCTTGGTAGACTAGTGACTTGTTCTTGGTAGACTAGTCCCTTGTTCTTGGTAGACTAGTGACTTGTTCTTGGTAGACTAGTGACTTGTTCTTGGTAGACTAGTCCCTTGTTCTTGGTAGACTAGTGACTTGTTCTTGGTAGACTAGTGACTTGTTCTTGGTAGACTAGTGACTTGTTCTTGGTAGACTAGGGACTTGTTCTTGGTAGACTAGTGACTTGTTCTTGGTAGACTAGTGTCTTGTTCTTGGTAGACTAGTGACTTGTTCTTGGTAGACTAGTGACTTGTTCTTGGTAGACTAGTGACTTGTTCTTGGTAGACTAGTGACTTGTTCTTGGTAGACTAGTGACTTGTTCTTGGTAGACTAGTGACTTGTTCTTGGTAGACTAGTGTCTTGTTCTTGGTAGACTAGTGACTTGTTCTTGGTAGACTAGTCCCTTGTTCTTGGTAGACTAGTGTCTTGTTCTTGGTAGACTAGTGACCTGTTCTTGGTAGACTAGTGACTTGTTCTTGGTAGACTAGTGACTTGTTCTTGGTAGACTAGTGACTTGTTCTTGGTAGACTAGTCACTTGTTCTTGGTAGACTAGTGACCTGTTCTTGGTAGACTAGTGACCTGTTCTTGGTAGACTAGTCCCTTGTTCTTGGTAGACTAGTGACTTGTTCTTGGTAGACTAGTGACTTGTTCTTGGTAGACTAGTCCCTTGTTCTTGGTAGACTAGTGACTTGTTCTTGGTAGACTAGTGACTTGTTCTTGGTAGACTAGTGACTTGTTCTTGGTAGACTAGTGACTTGTTCTTGGTAGACTAGTCCCTTGTTCTTGGTAGACTAGTCCCTTGTTCTTGGTAGACTAGTGACTTGTTCTTGGTAGACTAGTGACTTGTTCTTGGTAGACTAGTGACTTGTTCTTGGTAGACTAGTGACCTGTTCTTGGTAGACTAGTCCCTTGTTCTTGGTAGACTAGTGACCTGTTCTTGGTAGACTAGTGACCTGTTCTTGGTAGACTAGTCCCTTGTTCTTGGTAGACTAGTGACCTGTTCTTGGTAGACTAGTGACCTGTTCTTGGTAGACTAGTCCCTTGTTCTTGGTAGACTAGTGACTTGTTCTTGGTAGACTAGTGACTTGTTCTTGGTAGACTAGTCCCTTGTTCTTGGTAGACTAGTGACTTGTTCTTGGTAGACTAGTCCCTTGTTCTTGGTAGACTAGTGACTTGTTCTTGGTAGACTAGTGACTTGTTCTTGGTAGACTAGTGACTTGTTCTTGGTAGACTAGTGACTTGTTCTTGGTAGACTAGTGACTTGTTCTTGGTAGACTAGTCCCTTGTTCTTGGTAGACTAGTGACTTGTTCTTGGTAGACTAGTGACTTGTTCTTGGTAGACTAGTGACTTGTTCTTGGTAGACTAGTCCCTTGTTCTTGGTAGACTAGTGACTTGTTCTTGGTAGACTAGTGACTTGTTCTTGGTAGACTAGTGACTTGTTCTTGGTAGACTAGTGACTTGTTCTTGGTAGACTAGTCCCTTGTTCTTGGTAGACTAGTGACTTGTTCTTGGTAGACTAGTGACTTGTTCTTGGTAGACTAGTGACTTGTTCTTGGTAGACTAGTGACTTGTTCTTGGTAGACTAGTGACTTGTTCTTGGTAGACTAGTGACTTGTTCTTGGTAGACTAGTGACTTGTTCTTGGTAGACTAGTGACTTGTTCTTGGTAGACTAGTCCCTTGTTCTTGGTAGACTAGAGACTTGTTCTTGGTAGACTAGTGACTTGTTCTTGGTAGACTAGTGACTTGTTCTTAGTAGACTAGTGACTTGTTCTTGGTAGACTAGTGACTTGTTCTTGGTAGACTAGTGACTTGTTCTTGGTAGACTACCCAGGTGGCCAGCATACTCGGCCCAATTCCGGCTACCGGTCGGCACACTCGGCATATGTCCGGCACGGCACGCCAACGATGAGCCGGATCTGGCTCGGTAATGGTTGCCGGGGCAGAGCCGACTCGGGCTCGCCAAAGATAAACCGGCTCTGGCCCGGCTCTGGTTGCCGGGGCAGAGCCGACTCGGGCTCGCCAAAGCTAAACCGGCTCTGGCCCGGCAATGGTTGCCGTGCCCGAGCCGACTCGGGCTCGCCAAAGATAAACCGGCTCTGGCCCGGCAATGGTTGCCGGGGCAGAGCCGACTCGGGCTCGCCAAAGATAAACCGGCTCTGGCCCGGCTCTGCTTGCCGGGGCAGAGCCGACTCGGGCTCGCCAAAGATAAACCGGCTCTGGCCCGGCTCGGCTTGCCGTGCCAGAGCCGACTCGGGCTCGCCAAAGATAAACCGGCTCTGGCACGGCAATGGTTGCCGGGGCAGAGCCGACTCGGGCTCGCCAAAGATAAACCGGCTCTGGCCCGGCAATGGCTGCCGGGGCAGAGCCGAAGTTTCAGTCAAGCGACGCCGCCCCCACACACAACAGCGGTGTGATTGGCAGAATCGACTGTCAATCAAAATTGTTCCGTTGAGACCACTGCAACAAGTGAATACAGCTGTACTGTACCCACTCTGCAGTCTGTCAATAAAGCTTTCAATCAATCAATCAATCAATCAATCAGACAAATGCATAGAAAAGCCCTTATTATAACCAAATAACAAAAGATTATATTATTGTTTATGAAAATGTTTTAGCCCTATGCTTGCCTATTATTTTAATGGCAACAAATAAAATAATAATAATAAAATTAATAAATAAAATGTTAGAGGAGTGGAGGGGGGGGGGGGCAGAGCGAGGTGGGTGTTATAGGAGTGGAGGGGGGGGGGGGCAGAGCCTCATAAAGCTAACATTAGCTGCACTCATAGGAGCCTGCATGTTGATGTAGCCTCATAAAGCTAACATTATAGCTGCACTCATAGGATGTTGATGTAGCCTTATAAAGCTGCATATGCTGCACTCATAGGAGCGTGTTGATGTAGCCTCATAAAGCTAACAAGAGTATATGTAATACTGTGGTTATGGCCTCTATAGTTAGCAGCTCATAGCTAACATAATACTGTGGTTAAGGCCTGCAGCAGCTCAGTAGCTAACATAACAACACTGTAGTTAAGGCCTTTAACCAGCAGCTCAGTAGCTAACATAACAACACTTTAGTTAAGGCCTTTAACCAGCAGCTCAGTAGCTAACATAACAACTGTGGTTAAGGCCTTTAAATAGCTGCACTCATAGGAGCCTGCATGTTGATGTAGCCTCATAAAGCTAATATTATAGCTGCACTCATAGGATGTTGATGTAGCCTCATAAAGCTGCATATGCTGCACTCATAGGAGCGTGTTGATGTAGCCTCATAAAGCTAACAAGAGTATATGTAATACTGTGGTTATGGCCTCTATAGTTAGCAGCTCATAGCTAACATAATACTGTGGTTAAGGCCTGCAGCAGCTCAGTAGCTAACATAACAACACTGTAGTTAAGGCCTTTAACCAGCAGCTCAGTAGCTAACATAACAACTGTGGTTAAGGCCTTTAAATAGCTGCACTCATAGGAGCCTGCATGTTGATGTAGCCTCATAAAGCTAATATTATAGCTGCACTCATAGGATGTTGATGTAGCCTCATAAAGCTGCATATGCTGCACTCATAGGAGCGTGTTGATGTAGCCTCATAAAGCTAACAAGAGTATATGTAATACTGTGGTTATGGCCTCTATAGTTAGCAGCTCATAGCTAACATAATACTGTGGTTAAGGCCTGCAGCAGCTCAGTAGCTAACATAACAACACTGTAGTTAAGGCCTTTAACCAGCAGCTCAGTAGCTAACATAACTGTGGTTAAGGCCTTTAAATAGCTGCACTCATAGGAGCCTGCATGTTGATGTAGCCTCATAAAGCTAACATTATAGCTGCACTCATAGGATGTTGATGTAGCCTCATAAAGCTGCATATGCTGCACTCATAGGAGCGTGTTGATGTAGCCTCATAAAGCTAACAAGAGTATATGTAATACTGTGGTTATGGCCTCTATAGTTAGCAGCTCATAGCTAACATAATACTGTGGTTAAGGCCTGCAGCAGCTCAGTAGCTAACATAACAACACTGTAGTTAAGGCCTTTAACCAGCAGCTCAGTAGCTAACATAACAACACTGTAGTTAAGGCCTTTAACCAGCAGCTCAGTAGCTAACATAACAACTGTGGTTAAGGCCTTTAAATAGCTGCACTCATAGGAGCCTGCATGTTGATGTAGCCTCATAAAGCTAATATTATAGCTGCACTCATAGGATGTTGATGTAGCCTCATAAAGCTGCATATGCTGCACTCATAGGAGCGTGTTGATGTAGCCTCATAAAGCTAACAAGAGTATATGTAATACTGTGGTTATGGCCTCTATAGTTAGCAGCTCATAGCTAACATAATACTGTGGTTAAGGCCTGCAGCAGCTCAGTAGCTAACATAACAACACTGTAGTTAAGGCCTTTAACCAGCAGCTCAGTAGCTAACATAACAACTGTGGTTAAGGCCTTTAAATAGCTGCACTCATAGGAGCCTGCATGTTGATGTAGCCTCATAAAGCTAATATTATAGCTGCACTCATAGGATGTTGATGTAGCCTCATAAAGCTGCATATGCTGCACTCATAGGAGCGTGTTGATGTAGCCTCATAAAGCTAACAAGAGTATATGTAATACTGTGGTTATGGCCTCTATAGTTAGCAGCTCATAGCTAACATAATACTGTGGTTAAGGCCTGCAGCAGCTCAGTAGCTAACATAACAACACTGTAGTTAAGGCCTTTAACCAGCAGCTCAGTAGCTAACATAACAACTGTGGTTAAGGCCTTTAAATAGCTGCACTCATAGGAGCCTGCATGTTGATGTAGCCTCATAAAGCTAACATTATAGCTGCACTCATAGGATGTTGATGTAGCCTCATAAAGCTGCATATGCTGCACTCATAGGAGCGTGTTGATGTAGCCTCATAAAGCTAACAAGAGTATATGTAATACTGTGGTTATGGCCTCTATAGTTAGCAGCTCATAGCTAACATAATACTGTGGTTAAGGCCTGCAGCAGCTCATTAGCTAACATAACAACACTGTAGTTAAGGCCTTTAACCAGCAGCTCAGTAGCTAACATAACAACTGTGGTTAAGGCCTTTAAATAGCTGCACTCATAGGAGCCTGCATGTTGATGTAGCCTAATAAAGCTAATATTATAGCTGCACTCATAGGATGTTGATGTAGCCTCATAAAGCTGCATATGCTGCACTCATAGGAGCGTGTTGATGTAGCCTCATAAAGCTAACAAGAGTATATGTAATACTGTGGTTATGGCCTCTATAGTTAGCAGCTCATAGCTAACATAATACTGTGGTTAAGGCCTGAAGCAGCTCAGTAGCTAACATAACAACACTGTAGTTAAGGCCTTTAACCAGCAGCTCAGTAGCTAACATAACAACTGTGGTTAAGGCCTTTAAATAGCTGCACTCATAGGAGCCTGCATGTTGATGTAGCCTCATAAAGCTAACATTATAGCTGCACTCATAGGATGTTGATGTAGCCTCATAAAGCTGCATATGCTGCACTCATAGGAGCGTGTTGATGTAGCCTCATAAAGCTAACAAGAGTATATGTAATACTGTGGTTATGGCCTCTATAGTTAGCAGCTCATAGCTAACATAATACTGTGGTTAAGGCCTGCAGCAGCTCAGTAGCTAACATAACAACACTGTAGTTAAGGCCTTTAACCAGCAGCTCAGTAGCTAACATAACAACTGTGGTTAAGGCCTTTAAATAGCTGCACTCATAGGAGCCTGCATGTTGATGAAGCCTCATAAAGCTAATATTATAGCTGCACTCATAGGATGTTGATGTAGCCTCATAAAGCTGCATATGCTGCACTCATAGGAGCGTGTTGATGTAGCCTCATAAAGCTAACAAGAGTATATGTAATACTGTGGTTATGGCCTCTATAGTTAGCAGCTCATAGCTAACATAATACTGTGGTTAAGGCCTGCAGCAGCTCAGTAGCTAACATAACAACACTGTAGTTAAGGCCTTTAACCAGCAGCTCAGTAGCTAACATAACTGTGGTTAAGGCCTTTAAATAGCTGCACTCATAGGAGCCTGCATGTTGATGTAGCCTCATAAAGCTAACATTATAGCTGCACTCATAGGATGTTGATGTAGCCTCATAAAGCTGCATATGCTGCACTCATAGGAGCGTGTTGATGTAGCCTCATAAAGCTAACAAGAGTATATGTAATACTGTGGTTATGGCCTCTATAGTTAGCAGCTCATAGCTAACATAATACTGTGGTTAAGGCCTGCAGCAGCTCAGTAGCTAACATAACAACACTGTAGTTAAGGCCTTTAACCAGCAGCTCAGTAGCTAACATAACAACACTGTAGTTAAGGCCTTTAACCAGCATCTCAGTAGCTAACATAACAACTGTGGTTAAGGCCTTTAAATAGCTGCACTCATAGGAGCCTGCATGTTGATGTAGCCTCATAAAGCTAATATTATAGCTGCACTCATAGGATGTTGATGTAGCCTCATAAAGCTGCATATGCTGCACTCATAGGAGCGTGTTGATGTAGCCTCATAAAGCTAACAAGAGTATATGTAATACTGTGGTTATGGCCTCTATAGTTAGCAGCTCATAGCTAACATAATACTGTGGTTAAGGCCTGCAGCAGCTCAGTAGCTAACATAACAACACTGTAGTTAAGGCCTTTAACCAGCAGCTCAGTAGCTAACATAACAACTGTGGTTAAGGCCTTTAAATAGCTGCACTCATAGGAGCCTGCATGTTGATGTAGCCTCATAAAGCTAATATTATAGCTGCACTCATAGGATGTTGATGTAGCCTCATAAAGCTGCATATGCTGCACTCATAGGAGCGTGTTGATGTAGCCTCATAAAGCTAACAAGAGTATATGTAATACTGTGGTTATGGCCTCTATAGTTAGCAGCTCATAGCTAACATAATACTGTGGTTAAGGCCTGCAGCAGCTCAGTAGCTAACATAACAACACTGTAGTTAAGGCCTTTAACCAGCAGCTCAGTAGCTAACATAACAACTGTGGTTAAGGCCTTTAAATAGCTGCACTCATAGGAGCCTGCATGTTGATGTAGCCTCATAAAGCTAACATTATAGCTGCACTCATAGGATGTTGATGTAGCCTCATAAAGCTGCATATGCTGCACTCATAGGAGCGTGTTGATGTAGCCTCATAAAGCTAACAAGAGTATATGTAATACTGTGGTTATGGCCTCTATAGTTAGCAGCTCATAGCTAACATAATACTGTGGTTAAGGCCTGCAGCAGCTCATTAGCTAACATAACAACACTGTAGTTAAGGCCTTTAACCAGCAGCTCAGTAGCTAACATAACAACTGTGGTTAAGGCCTTTAAATAGCTGCACTCATAGGAGCCTGCATGTTGATGTAGCCTAATAAAGCTAATATTATAGCTGCACTCATAGGATGTTGATGTAGCCTCATAAAGCTGCATATGCTGCACTCATAGGAGCGTGTTGATGTAGCCTCATAAAGCTAACAAGAGTATATGTAATACTGTGGTTATGGCCTCTATAGTTAGCAGCTCATAGCTAACATAATACTGTGGTTAAGGCCTGCAGCAGCTCAGTAGCTAACATAACAACACTGTAGTTAAGGCCTTTAACCAGCAGCTCAGTAGCTAACATAACAACTGTGGTTAAGGCCTTTAAATAGCTGCACTCATAGGAGCCTGCATGTTGATGTAGCCTCATAAAGCTAATATTATAGCTGCACTCATAGGATGTTGATGTAGCCTCATAAAGCTGCATATGCTGCACTCATAGGAGCGTGTTGATGTAGCCTCATAAAGCTAACAAGAGTATATGTAATACTGTGGTTATGGCCTCTATAGTTAGCAGCTCATAGCTAACATAATACTGTGGTTAAGGCCTGCAGCAGCTCAGTAGCTAACATAACAACACTGTAGTTAAGGCCTTTAACCAGCAGCTCAGTAGCTAACATAACAACTGTGGTTAAGGCCTTTAAATAGCTGCACTCATAGGAGCCTGCATGTTGATGTAGCCTCATAAAGCTAATATTATAGCTGCACTCATAGGATGTTGATGTAGCCTCATAAAGCTGCATATGCTGCACTCATAGGAGCGTGTTGATGTAGCCTCATAAAGCTAACAAGAGTATATGTAATACTGTGGTTATGGCCTCTATAGTTAGCAGCTCATAGCTAACATAATACTGTGGTTAAGGCCTGCAGCAGCTCATTAGCTAACATAACAACACTGTAGTTAAGGCCTTTAACCAGCAGCTCAGTAGCTAACATAACAACTGTGGTTAAGGCCTTTAAATAGCTGCACTCATAGGAGCCTGCATGTTGATGTAGCCTAATAAAGCTAATATTATAGCTGCACTCATAGGATGTTGATGTAGCCTCATAAAGCTGCATATGCTGCACTCATAGGAGCGTGTTGATGTAGCCTCATAAAGCTAACAAGAGTATATGTAATACTGTGGTTATGGCCTCTATAGTTAGCAGCTCATAGCTAACATAATACTGTGGTTAAGGCCTGCAGCAGCTCAGTAGCTAACATAACAACACTGTAGTTAAGGCCTTTAACCAGCAGCTCAGTAGCTAACATAACAACTGTGGTTAAGGCCTTTAAATAGCTGCACTCATAGGAGCCTGCATGTTGATGTAGCCTCATAAAGCTAATATTATAGCTGCACTCATAGGATGTTGATGTAGCCTCATAAAGCTGCATATGCTGCACTCATAGGAGCGTGTTGATGTAGCCTCATAAAGCTAACAAGAGTATATGTAATACTGTGGTTATGGCCTCTATAGTTAGCAGCTCATAGCTAACATAATACTGTGGTTAAGGCCTGCAGCAGCTCAGTAGCTAACATAACAACACTGTAGTTAAGGCCTTTAACCAGCAGCTCAGTAGCTAACATAACAACTGTGGTTAAGGCCTTTAAATAGCTGCACTCATAGGAGCCTGCATGTTGATGTAGCCTCATAAAGCTAATATTATAGCTGCACTCATAGGATGTTGATGTAGCCTCATAAAGCTGCATATGCTGCACTCATAGGAGCGTGTTGATGTAGCCTCATAAAGCTAACAAGAGTATATGTAATACTGTGGTTATGGCCTCTATAGTTAGCAGCTCATAGCTAACATAATACTGTGGTTAAGGCCTGCAGCAGCTCAGTAGCTAACATAACAACTGTGGTTAAGGCTTTTAACCTGTGGTTAAGGCCTTTAACCGCAGCTCAGTACGCTAACATAACAATACTGGTTACTGATTTATTATTTACATTGAAAAGATACAGAGATAATTTGTTAAAGCTGGACCAGCACACTAGGTTAGTAAATCCTAGGCCCCAGATTCAGATTCCTTTATTTAGCCATTTGTGTAAAACACATTGGTAATTGTTGCAGCAATACAGTGTATGCATTTCCTTTCTTTTTTCACAGAAAACAACACCAACACAGACAAGAAACGAAACAGTGCAGTGGGGGATTAATCAATAAATACATATATATATATAAAGTGAAGAGTGCAGGGATCCAGTACGGACTAGTGCAGTGCAGTCAGTGTCATTGTGCCAGTGTCACTTGGGGGCAGAGGGGGGAGGGGGGGGGGGGGTACCGAGGGGGGGGGGGACCTGAGGCATTGATCAGCCTGGCGGCTGAGGGGAAGAAGCTCAGTCTGTGTCGAGCTTTCACAGCCTTTGGGATCCTCAGCCTTCTCCCAGAGGGGAGCAGGGTGAAGAGGCTGTGACCCTCTGCTAAAGCTCCACTCCTGCACTAAAGTCGGGGATTCAGTTGGACTCAGATCTGCTGCGTTCCCCCCTACCTGGTGACAGTGTACATCTCATAAAGTAGGGATAATCCACCCTGCTACACAAACATCTCAAAACAA
>NC_140183.1:13597637-13645862 GCF_963971535.1 Notolepis coatsorum | reverse complement strand
ATGCATGGGTTCTGATGGTGGATCCAGATGCATGGGTTCAGATGGTGAATCCTGCTACTCTTTGTAACTATTATTATTATTATTATTATTATTATTATTATTATTATTATTATTATTATTATTATTATTATTATTATTATTATTATTATTATTATTATTATTATTATTATTATTATTATTATTATTATTATTATTATTATTATTATTATTATTATTATTATTATAATTATTATTATAATAATAATAATAATAATTATTATTATTATTATTATTATTATTATTATTATTATTATTATTATTATTATTATTATTATTATTATTATTATTATTATTATTATTATTATTATTATTATTATTATTATTATTATTATTATTATTATTATTATTATTATTATTATTATTATTATTATTATTATTATTATTATTATTATTATTATTATTATTATTATTATTATTATTATTATTATTATTATTATTATTATATGCGACTGCCAGCCAGCTTTTATGCCACAGAGAAATACACTTTCAATTGTAACAGAGAGAAGATCATCTCAAGATTCAGAGATTCAAGATTCAAGAGGTTTATTTATCACATACATACACAGGGCATACAGTGAAATGCGGGTGGCCATGCCCGCTTCGATTGTGCAAGAATACAGTAGTAAATAAAATAAGTAGAAGATAATAAAATAGACATAAAATAGACATGATAAAATAGACATGTTAAAAGTCCTGAGATAGATGCAATACAATGTTGAGCTACGAATTAAGGAATGTATCTGAATCTCCCGGTTCAGATACAATTTAACAAAAAGATGTTAATGTTTCTCTGCATATTTTTACACCACAAACCTAGTAGGCCTACTGGGCCCGTTGTCTCGGAATGGATTTTGGTGCATCTCCTCTCCAAGACACCTGAGACAGAAAGTACTTAGCCAGTAGCCACTCCCCTTTGACACAACTGTCGTTTTTCACACAGCGAGGAAAATAATACTGTCGGACAATCTAACAATAATTAACAGATTTACAAGTCATATTAAGTTTTACAAATAAGGAAACATATAGAGAACATTTCAAACCACAACAAATGTACAAGACGGCCTAGACTGTGCCGAGTCACATGTATTACTTGAACCACTTATACCACCTGCATGAGCCTGGTCTCTTTTGAAAGGAAACATTCTGAACTTTCTTCCACAACAGGAGTAAAATCACTCTGAGTGGTAGTGCAATAGAGTTAGTGGTTTGAACACACTGAAAGTAAAGTTTTGGTTACTCACGTTTTGTTTACTTGTTGCCAGATGCCTGTTTTTGAGCTGAGAGGTAGGAGCTGGAAAACACAACGGTTCAGTACAGGTCCAATGTGTATAACAATCCCACGGACAATGGGTCTCATTCACCAACGGACTTAGACAGGGCCGGCCCTAGCATTTCAGCAGCTCTAGGGGAGAATCTGAAAAGCGCGGCCACTGAAACTGTCTTAAGCACGGGCACACAGCAATAAGTACAGTATTGTATATTTAGTTCAGTAAAGCCGGGGTTTTGTGGTCTTTCATTACAGGATCGTACATTGCCATCAGCTGCACCTGTTTAAGGAAGTTGCCATTGTCTAGTTTGTCGAGCATTTCAGATGTTCCCCTGAGGCTCAAGTTTCTCTCAGCTAATGACTGAATGATGGTGACCAACCTGGTTAACACCTCACGCCATCTCTTCCTTTCTCTGTCGATCAGTCTCATCTCAATCCTATCGATAGTTTGACCTTTTCACCTTTTCCAAGCGAGACTCTTTCCATGATTTCATGTATTTAGTATGTTCTGGATTCCTCTCGTGTGCTCTCAGTAATTGGTGGCAATTTTTCCAATCATTTAGTCTCTTATGAAAGATGACATTTTGAAGTTTCTGATACAATAAAGAAAATGCACTTCTTTTAGTGCTAATGAAATAGAGTAACATAGGTCTGAACTTGAGTTGTAGAAAAACTTGTTACTCACGTTTTTCTGTAGTAGTTAGTAGTCCAGAAGTAGTATTTCCAAAAAAATGGGATAGGCTGAAAAAACACCCTGGGTCAATAGCCTGAAGTGTTGAGTAGTAGCTACACGTCCAAATTTGTCTGTTCAGAAATTAGAGTTTAGGAGCGGTTTTGGTAAAAAGTGAGAACAAAAAAGAGCTCAGAAAACCATTTTCTCATTGACTCCAATGCAGTCTACAGAGAATTCTCTTCCTGTTTTCGCTTGCGACTTTCCACCTAGATCCCCGATTCGCTCATTCCCACATGAGGTACCATTGGAAAGCCACACTCGTTCTTTACAACCCTGTCCAATAACGTTTGAGATCGCCAAATGATTGACGGAGGTAGAGGCTCGGGAGTCGGGAGTTTTATTTGAAAAAATAAAAAGTCTGCCGTCTACTTCGGTGCACGCGTCACATATCGGCATGTAACTCGAGAACCGCTGAACGGATTTTGACGCCTGAAACAGCAATCGACAGGCAACAAATTGTTTTAGTTTTAATTCGATATATATATATATATATATATATATATATATATATATATATTGTATTAAAAAATATGCACACCCGAGCCGCTAGAGGTCGCCTATTACAAAGTGATTTTTCTTTATTGTGTAAGAAACTTCCGAATGTTACCTTTCAAAGGAGACCAGACTCATGCATGTATGCTATAAGTATAAAGTTACGTTGGGTATGCAATCGACAGGCGTTTTATGCTAAATGTGCCCAACTGTTAAAGTATAGGAGATGAGCAGGTAGAGCTGGGTGTTCCTGACTGAACGCATCACTGAGGAGCACAGCTGCATTCTGGGAGGATTCCCCCACACTGAGACATCATATCCGGTGAGTAACCGCCGGTTTAACCAACAGTTACACCGGCAGACGTATATAGTCCCTCGTTAGTGCCCGTAGGAACTCAATCATTGTTATGGTGCCTCCTGGGTCCTCAGAGACCGGCGGATAAGTGAACACACCCAGAGCACAGCTGGTGCCCACCGTCCTCAGGGAGGACTCATCAGGCTGATCCAGGACCAGTTTAACATCACATCCACTTATTCACAAGTGATGTACGCAGGAGAGAGGCCGGCCATCCCCAGCTGTCTGATCACATCTTATATGTGTGTGTGTGCGTGCGTGTGTGTGTGTGTGTGCGTGTGTGTGTGCATGTGTGTGTGTGTAATAACAAAGCGTGCAGCACCCCTCCTCTTTAACAAACAAGACCCAACTGTTACTGATCAGTATGTGTGTGTGTGTGTGTGTGTGTGTGTGTGTGTGTGTGTGTGTGTGTGTGTGTGTGTGCGTGTGGTGTTGTGTGTGTGTGTGTGTGTGTATGTGCGTGTGGTGTTGTGTGTGCGTGTGTGTGTGTGTGTGTGTGTGTGTGTGTGTGTGTGTGTGTGTGTGTGTGTGTGTGTGTGTGTGTGTGTGTGTGTGTGTGGTTGCATGTGAGTGTGTGTATGTGACGCAAACAAACCCCACCTATTCTTGCTAAGAGAGGCTGGTTGTCTCAGGAGACAACCCAGAGGGGTTGTAATCACTCTGGTGTGTGTGCGTGTGCGTGTGTGTGTGCATGTGCGCATGTGTGTGTGTGTGCGTGTGCGTGTGTGTGTCCACAACTGTGAAAACTCATGGCTCTTGATGATGCAATCATTGGTATATTTTCTTTTTAACCAAAATATCCAAAATATTCATATAGTTATTCAATCCGGTATTGTATTGTAAATAATTCATGTTTTATGTCTGAATGAGTCTGACCCACATCTATGCTTGTACACTATAACACCAATTTACAGTATTATACACTATTACAATTATATACACTATTACAGTATTTGGTGACATAATCCTTTAAAACGAGTTATAGCCTTTGTGGGATATTTGTGGATATCCTGATGAAGAATGTCTCAGTCAACCGAGGCTTGGATAATAACAAGGGTTTATTAACCAAACAGATAGAATACATAGAGAGAATGGCTGAGGGGCTCTCCCCAGGTAGTCAGCTGAAGTGACCCAGGTAAAAGACCTCGGTTGTGGGTGGGAGGAGCCCTTTATAGTTCAACAAGGGGGGTGTGTGGTCCCATTTGATAGGTCAGATGGGGGGGAGGGGGTACAGGTTTGGGGACACAGGGGAGGGGGGTGATTCCACAGAGAGGGGGGGGGGCACAGGTAAGGGGAACATATTTACATGAGGACATATTATACCACAATACTCACTTTTCTTTCTTATAATGTGGGTGAGATTAATGTATAATATACCAGGATTGTTTGGAACAGGTAAAAGTGGGGACCGATGTAATCCATCGGTTATCAGATAATGAAAAAAATAGAAAATTATTAAAATAATGAAAATGTTGGCCAATGTGTTCTGTTGGTTGGCCTAATAATTTAAACTGGTATTATTTATATACATGATTCATGACATGATCGACTGGACTGCGGTCTGTGTTATTTTGATATCAGAGATGTGGGAATAGATGTCACCCTTTTCTTTTATTAATCGCTCAAAATACCTATATCAATGAGTGGTCCTCATCTCTGATATCAAACAACAATTAACATAATCATTAGAAGCTATCGCTGTGCAAATATCTTGGCATACCTTCAGTCGTTCATGTCGTGACTCTGGGGAGCTAATGTGATCGTTGTGCATACAGGCATCGTAATAAACCAATTAAATACATGCACTGTCTGTGTGGTCAGAGTGCACAGGGTGAAAAAACAAAATTGTGTGCATAATTATTAGGAATAGGATTTACGCATAAGGCTAATGTGTACAAAAACATTCTAACAACCGTTAACCTGGTGGTTAATAAAACTAACATGATTGATTATGGGAAACTGTTCAAAAATATATATATATATTTTTGCACGTTTTATGATGATTCTTGATGAAATTACTTAGGATCCAGTTGTATTTACCCTGAGTTTGAGTGTCACTTTCATCTGTGATTGCCTCAGTTTTGTTGGTCTTTACTTAGAATCAGGCAATTTTCTCCATTTCTTCTCTATAAATGAGGAGATAAAACGTCTTATGCATCGCTTCTGTATGTAATTCTAGTGCATATACTATCAATGGTTCACCATACAGGTGCAAAACAACGTTACATGTCCTCTTCTATGAGAGAATAAAACAACTGATTCTTTCTTGTCTGACAATACAATTTTGTAACCTAAGTAATTCAAATGTGATGTAATGTGATCATGTGGTCACTTCTTCCTTCAGCAATACATTTTAGCTCATTATTACTAACCATTGTTAATGCTTTCTCATTGATTTCTTTTCATCACATCCCTAGTTCATCGTTTTGCAGATACATACAATTGTGTGAAAAGTTTCCTGCTTGTGAAGGTATTAATCTGAATGATGTTGCGTCGTTGTTGACAAGGTGTTCTCTGTCGGTCGTGTGGCAGGGCCAAACAGTAACACATAAAAATTAAATAAATACATACAATAGACATTACCTTAGTGGCTAATGTGTCAAAATAAAATTGAAAACCGTTAACCTAGTGGTTAATATAAAAGGTGATTATGATAATCGTTATGCATTGTTCTGTGGTGCATACTATCAATGGTCAAAACAAACTTGGTGTCTTGGAACAATCCAACTGGTTCTGCCCTGTTTAACAATACCATTTTGCAATGTGACTCTGTGATCATTTCTCATTGTCATTATAAAATTGGTTAATGCAATCTTACTGATTGTATTTCATCATATTCCTAGTCAATAATTTTCCAGATACATATGAACTCTGTGAAACAGTTCTTGTTTGTGAATCTGACAGTTGCTGTGAAGTGTTGATCATCTGTTCTCGGTCTGTCGTGTGGCAGGGCCAATACATACATAACAATGTGGACAATGTGTGTTCAGAAGTATCTTGTTCCACAGGTCTCTGATGATGTCTCTTCTTGACGATGCAGTCGGGAACATTCACTGGTCGTCGTTCATTCAGAGGGGGCCTACAGGAGGTCGCCGTCCGCTCCCTGTGTACCTTGTCAAGGGTCACCGGTAGCAGTCAACTATAGTGGTCTTTTCCTGCAGCCTATGTTGTTCTCCACCACCATCACATGTCTGCCACTGTGCTCACGCTTGGCCCCTATCAGGCCTAGAGACATGGTGGTCAGGGCGTTCTTGAACGTGCTGTGTGGTGGTTGGTCCCCCCCGTTCCTCGTCATCGCGGTACTAGAGGGGCGAGGGGGCGGGCGTTTTTGAATGTGTTGTGCTGGTTTCGCTGTCCTCTCCTCGTCATTGCGGTACCACTTGATGGAGGGCGAGGGCCCGCCGGTGTAGTGGCTAGTCAGTAGGACGCTCTCTCTCACACGGATGACAATCTTGTCATGGGAATCCACCTTGATGGTCGGGGCTTTGGTTCCCATCTGCAGGTGATGGGTTTGGTCTGCCGTGGTCTGCAGTGCCGGGGTGGAGGCCGTGGGTTGGATGGCGGCTCTCCCACGGTTGCTGTCGTCGTCCTGGTTGTGTCCGCAGCTCCTTGGCGGCGTCCCTGGTGGTAGTATGCTGTCGTGGGTCGCTCAGGTCCCTGGGTTGTGTTCCTCCTTGCCTGGTCGCATCGTTTCTCGTGGTTCAGGTCACGCGTCGTCTCACTCGTCCTGTCCTCTCACCAATTCATGATCTGAGGATGATGAAAACTGCCTTAGAAAACTCCTCACATAAATGATTCAACGCCTTTCTGCTACAGAGGAAAATCATTTAGGGTTAATTCAATTTATTGTAAATAAAATCACTTAATTGAAAATAGGAAATGCAAGCCAATTGCATTAGCAGTGATTCCTTGTGTCAAGAAGGTCACATTCACTACAATCTTATCAGATCTTGTATCTAACTAGATCTACCTAGATCTTACAGCATTAGGCTTTAAATAAAATTGTAAATGAATGGCCAAAGTCTTGAATTAGATAAAATAGTCTGTGATGTTAAATTGAAGTTGATCTTACCTCAGGATGCGTTGGGTGTGCCTCAGGATACTTACCTCGCCATGACTTCTCTGGCGTTCTTCACATCTCAGTGTGGCTCATCATGGCATAGGGGGAAAAAAACATAAAATCTAGACAGCCAGTTAATTTTGCATGAAAAACAATCATTCGTTTTGTCATCTAACCCTAACTAACCTTACTGTCATGCATTTGTCCTAATAAACTAACCTACACTGTAGCACTCAACACTTTGATGACCATTGTTACTCAGCTGATAGAGTTGTGCTCTTTTTGATGTCCTGTCATACAGAACCTGTGAGTCGCTTTTGGATAAAAGTGTCAGCTAAATGATCAATGTATGTGTATACCTTGTACATTTAGATAATTGTGCTTCAATTTGTGGTTGATATTTTGCAGTCATGGAAATGTATTAGTTGTTAAAAGAATAGTCATGCATGTTATTGGTTATAGAATGAGGGGATTGTAAGTAAAGTTGTTTTCATCATTAATCTTTCATCTCGGGCACTTCTCTAATTCATGTGCCTCTTGAAAAGAGATGATGAAAACGACTGGTTAGTTATTGTTAGTATGGGAGTTAGGTAGATTTTCATAACTGCAAATTCATCACCTGTGTCTAATTCATGTTAATTAAGTGGTTCTCTGTTGCCATCCACCGCCAGGTGAGTTCATCAAGTCTGTGGTCACGAGTGTAGGCATTTGCATTGCTTTGTCTCCCAAGTGTAAATCTGCATCTAAAGCGATACTTCTTACTATACTAAGTGGAGATACTAAGTTGAGTCTCTATAGGTGTGGTCAGACTGGCTATTTGCATTGTCTTTCACTCCACATCGTCCTCAGCTGGTTTGAGTGTTCAAATGTAGATTACTTTGGGGTCTCAATTTAAATGATTGTAGCTGGTCTCACTTTGTGTCTTGTCTGTGTTCAGATGCAAATCACTGGAGTTTCAACTTTTGTGATACAATGTGTTTACACCCATTCTGCATCTTGACCCAGAGCCAGATCTGTAAATACAAACACATGTTAATTTTCCACTCTTTTCTAAGACCATCTGAGTGGGTTCTCCTTGATTGTCTGTGAGCTTAACAAAACATCAGCTATTTCTCATCCATCCCGTCCTAGGATGTAATGATAGTGTTATCATTTATCAATCATATCGCATATGTACACAAGCATCATATGAATGTGGACCCACACATTTTGAATCATGTTTAAAATGTCTTACAATGGAAAGGGCTAGTTATCTTTCATTGGTTCTTTAGATAAACACATTGACTCAAGTGAATATAACCTAAACATCTTACTTTTAAACATGATCTATGTTGTTTGTGCCCAAGTTTTTCAACATTGAAAGCTTATAAAGTCTAATCTAACGCTGTTTATGTGGACAATTCCTGTACTGCCATATACTGGGAACCGGAAGTGTTTGTTTAGCTCCCCGTATTGGTCAGGGTACGCCCACAGATGTATTATAATTCTGAAACAGACATTGTAATTAGCTTTATGTGACTTATAATGTGTAAATTAAAGCAACATAAACACTCAAGTGATCTGAGATAGTTGTAATTTGCTGTAACTGAGATGATAGTTGTGTATATGTACAGTTTCTACGTCAAATGACTCCCTTTTCTTGACTCCTTTTGTATCACAAACAGTACTGAATTTGCAAATCTGGTATGTCATAAATGTATAGTTGTAGCAGTACTGACTATCTGATGAATTGAAAATGGGGGACCCTGATGTAAACAAGACAAAAGTCTTCCTCTGGTCTGCATCCCCTTAACAATTGTGTGTATTGAGCTGTACAGTATTGTACCCATTCTGCAATCTGTTAATAAAGTTTTCAATCAATCAATCAAAGCATCTATATTTATGATTTTCATACTCACCGGGGAAAGCTGCAATGTTCGGTTCGTTTCTCCGGTGGTCTGGGATAATGCAACTCGCATCTCGCCACCGCAGCTCAACATTTTCCAATAGCAGCGCGCACATACATATACAAATAAAACATATACTGCACGTGGATTTCATATACCTTCGGCCTTGGGCATATTAAACTTTACGTTTGCCTATGGATAGTTTAATATAAAATCATAACTTAATGGCGCGCATAGCATCACGTCATTGCTCCATGCGACGTTCGTGTGTTCTCATTCGCCTCGGAAATAACGCTTTGCAATTCATACAGTATTTTTCCCACGAGCTCTCAATAGCCTGGAATTCCTATACCAGCGTTTTGTTACCGAATGAACGCGCCTGTGCATATGTGAAACGTAAACAAACTGAAACGATAAAACTATACTTCCCCAAATGGTTGTTCCCGTGGGCCGGTTCCGGAAATTACTATCCTAGTTTGTTCCCGTGAACTGCACTTCAATGTTATTCTTTGTATAACGGTAACTCGTCTCTCAATGCTCGTCGCGCTATCCGCAGCCGGTTCTTGGCTCAATAAAGCAACGCGACGGGTCCTATAATACTTGTGCACATACAAACGAGACTTAAACAGACAAACAAACAATAATACATATAAGTTAACGTGTGTGTATATCTGATTGTATTGGATCGCTGTACATTTAGTCGGCCAACATCTGTTGCGACAAGGCATTTATCCCTTGATTTAACTACACATCGTTATTAAAATCATAACGACCGAACCTGACTTCGAAATTTACCAGCGATATATTAGATTATATATACCTTTTAATCATACTCTCGGCCTCTTAACCCGCGACTAACGTCCTGTTTAATGTACTTTCCGCGACTGATGTCCCGTTTAATGTACATTTACGTACTCCCGGGACATCGCGTAATCATGTACTAACTAGGACATCGCGTGATCATCTTCCCGCTATCTGTATTGATCAATTGGTTAATTTTAATCCAAAATACATCGTTTTCAGGAATGGAAGAGATTGTGAGCTTAGTTTGAGGTTGAAACAATGAATATTATGACGCTACTCTGGTAATTTCTAATTATGATTCCATCAGCTTCTCGGTCCTACTTCCCGCCTCTTTGCAAAGGAATCACAGAACGTTTTTAACAGAGTAGCGTTTTCAAGGATATCACATCATAATAAGCTCACATATCTTCTTTTGTTGCCTATATTTTTAGTCTGCATCAGCTAGACTAGGGGTAGCAATCCAACAACCTGTACTGTGTGCCTTAGCTTTTGGTCGGCTCCGACTCGACCTGGAATAGCACTTCAACCTTTGTGCCTAAACTTTTGGGACTAGCACATATAACCCATCCTTTCAGAACCGCCTGATAAGGACCCAGGTGCACGCGCGCCCTGGTAACGATTCTCAATACAGATCAGATATATTAATGCACATTATTCTTACTCAGCCATGATCTCAATATTTGACAACATTCTGTAATATTCACCTGGCACAGAGAAAAGCGGGAAGATTTTAATTCCTTTCCATACATTTTTGGTCGACCAGTCTATTATACTCACTTTTCTCTGTATAGTTGAAATGATACAGCACGCCGGGAGGACGCAAAATGTCCGTCACAAGTTCGTAGACGCCAATTGTGGGATATTTGTAGATATCCTGATGAAGAATGTGCTCAGTCAACCGAGGCTTGGATAATAACAAGGGTTTATTAACCAAACAGATAGAATTACATAGAGAGAGAATGGCTGAGGCTCTCGCCCCAGGTGATCAGCTGAAATTACCCAGGTAAGAAGCCTTGATTGTGGTCGGGAGGAGCCCTTTATAGTTCAACAAGGGGGGTGTGTGGTCCCATTTGATAGGTCAGATGGGGGGGAGGGGGTACAGGTTTGGGGACACAGGGGAGGGGGGTGATTCCACAGAGAGGGGGGGGGGCACAGGTAAGGGGAACATATTTACATGAGGACATATTATACCACACCTTATAGGTGAATTCTACTATAAGCGTTGCCGTTTCTTGCCTGGACACGCTACTATTCCCAAATCAAATGTGTATAATAGGTATTATCTTTCATCATGAATGCATGAAAGGGCGGGGGGTCGTTTCTAATAATTTGATTGCCAGTAACGGCATTCGTATTGAACACTGAAAATCTTGATCAGCTGGATCGGTATAAAAACATTGCACGATCAAGCTAGAATTGATGTCAGATAGTCCTTACCTGTGGTCGGGAGTATTCCAAAAATAATATTCCAATTGTTTGATCGCCATCTCGTCCATCCGATGTCCATTTGGTCCACAACATAACCCACCACAACATAGGGTTCGGGGGAATTTGACACGCTTCAATGCAACCGGGAGAAACACTCGACTCGCCCGACCCAGAAAACTGCACCCGGAGACATTTGAGTGTAACACAGGGCAAGATATAAGGCTTCAAAGGGTGCTCGATCCCAACCTCTAGCTGGATGCGGCCGGTATTGCACTTTGGCGATCTCAGACTCATTCCCTATGGTAACACCGAGGTCCCCGGATGAATAATGAATAAAAATATTGAATAAAAGAATAAACGACCAAAACCCGAGATATATCGGGTCTGGCGTTCAACATAAGTTAACCCTTATCTCGGGTTTGGCCTCCATTGAGTTAAGGATCGTATTCGGTTATTCGGAATTGCGCTCGTCTGCCGGCTCTGGGCTGCGTTTTCGCAGATCAACCAATACATTGTTGGAAAGTTGAATTTGCCACCTTTTGATCGTCACCTCACTCAACCTATTGTGTGATTCCATTCTCGAGTTACAAGACGAACCATCCGGCGAGCATCATTTGACAAGCCATGGCCACGTCCAGTTGTAAACAGTCCTGAACTGATGGCGAAAATTATTGACCACCATTGTAACCAATGAGCGTTTGCTCCGAAAGCGATCTCAGATGGGCGCTGACAGTGATGGTGACACAACAAGACAAAGAAGTCCTTTGTTTTGGCTCAAGAGGCAAAATTAATGGCAGGGGACGGGCATTTTGGATAATCCAGCTGAATTTTTACCGGTACACACATTACAAAAACCTTTGTGAAACACTCATCTTCCGTGGTATTTTTATAAACTTTGGACCTGTACTACATAAGACTTCAGGCTATGGAACCATTATGTGTTCCAGCTCCTACCTCTCAGCTGGAACTTAAAAACAGGCATCTGGCAACCAGTAGAAATAAATGTGAGTACACAAAACCTTGACTTACTTCAGTGTGTTCAAACCACTCATTTCATTAGCACTCAAAGTGATTTTTCTTTATTGTGTAAGAAACTGTAGAATGTTACGTTTAACAAGAGACCAGACTCATGCATGTGCTATACGTATAAAGTATAATAAATAGCTAATTACTTTGGGTATGTAATGGTAAAATTCTTTTTATAAACTAGCCCCATTTTTGCCCGATCCTTAAGCCCAACACACACGGCGGGCGATTTTTGCCAGGCGACCGTTTTTTTAAGCAAGGCGACCGACAGAATTGTATCGCTTCCATTGTTATGAATGAGACAACCCACACGACAGGAGATTTTCGAGCGACGATCGTGCAGCAACTTCTGTCGCCTGGCTAAATATTGCCTCAATCCTATTTTTTTAGGCGACGGCAGGCGACACAGCAAGGACAATGAGCAAATAACATGACTTCTACTGGTGTATCATTTGTAATATAAATAAATGTATCAATACATTCATTGATCAATAACCTACGTATTATTACCATGCTACTTATGTTAATTATTATTAACAGGAACAATTTAAATAAATAACGTTAGTTGGAAAAGCTATAGTGGCCGCTTGTCATTAACTAATAAATTTACAATGCGCCACGATGTACCTACTAGATGTTTTTATACTCTGGTAACAAAAGAAGTTGTGGATGTTGACAGAGTTTAATGTCCAGGCTGCAGCTGATGTAGTTTGTAAGGTTTATTGTCCAAAGAAAATTATGGTTGAGAACAGAACAGTTTGCGTCTTCCGTGAAAAAACATTCTCTGTCAGCAGGTGCATAAAAATAATTGTCCAATCGGTGGTAGTGAACGCATTGTAGCAATCAGTCATGCAGTAATGACAGGAAGAATGAGGAGAGGTTGTATTCGTATATGGTGGTTTAATTCCAGTTCAATATGGGTTTTACAGGTTAATACTTCCCTCGTAATGCACAACACAGCTACCAGCTAATACGCTCGCTTCACGACAACCTAATGTCCGGTCCGTCCTCCCATATCTCCAAAAGGAGACAAAAAAGGAAAAATGTTGCGCGCTCTGAGCTATATAGCCTACCCTAATGTCGGGTTCACGCGCCGCCTATGCCTCCAAGGCTACCACCTGGTGGCGATAATAAAGACACTTTGTCTTATCATGATTGTGTTTTGGGATCTTGTTGATAATCAGAATAATGTATGTGAAAAGATGACTTCATGTACAGTATATCTGAACTAGCTACCATACCAGCTCTGCCCAGTGTCAAAATAAAAGCCCTACACACAGTCTATTGCTGCGGTTGCTGTTCCTTTATTGATCCCCTTGGGGACATTCATAGCTTCTGTAGCCTTCCCTGGGTCTGACATGTCAGGCTGCCCCACCTAAACTGTTTTCAATTTGCTGAGGGACAATGGACACCTTGAAGTTGGTCCAAATGCCGTTTCAGATGCATTACCGCCAGACAATGAAAACATTCTGGGGGAAAACATTAGATTGTACTATAATGTGGGAGCTTACTCTTCTTGACGTGTCTATGAGTACGTCCTGTGTCCATCTGTCTCAGATCTGGGTAAAACTGTTGAGGGTGTGGGGAGAGGTTTCACATCAGGCAATGACTTTCACTGACTTTCATGTAGTCATTGGTGTAGTACACCTTTTTACCACCAGAGGGCAACAACAACAGCTTCAAATGCTGCCATCGGGACAACTGCACGGGGTCAGCACAGAGACAGTGCAATGCTACAGACAGTTGGCCATTCCCTCAGCATGCTTTGCAGTTGGGGCAAAATGTGTTTTGTAGTTTTATATAATGTGTAGTTACAGTATATATAAGTTATATAGTTATATTTAACATGTTAAAAAGTCTGTCGGCTTTGGGCTGCGTTTTCGCCAATCAACCAATACATTGTTGGAAAGTAGAATTTTATGCCTTTTGATCGTCACCACACTCAAAAGGCATGATTCCATTCTCGAGTTACAAGACAAAACATCCAGCGAGCATCATTTGATAAGCCGTTCGGACGAGTGACCACGTCCGGTTGTGCACGGTCCTGAACTGACCAGTCACCGCTGATGGCGAAAATGATTGACCACCGTTGTAGCCAAGGTGATCCCAGACGGGCGCTCAGAGTGTGGGAAGGTGACACAAGAAGACAAAGAAGTCCATTGTTTTGACGAGGGCCTCTGAATGAATCAGAGCGGACGGCCATTTTGGATAATCATGCCGAATTTCTACCGGTACACACATTACAAAAACCTTTGTAAAACCTTTATTTTCCTTGGGATTTTTATAAACTTTGGACCTCTACTACATAAGACTTCATGCTATGGAACTATTATGTTTTCCAGTTCCTACCTCTCAGCTGTAACTTAAAAACAGGCATCTGGCAACCTGTAAAAAGAAATGTGAGTACACAAAACCTTTACTTCAGTGTGTTCAAACCTGTTACTCTATTTCATTAGCACTCATAGTGATTTTTTGGGTAAGACACTTCAGAATTTTACCTTTCAAAAGAGACCAGACTCATGCATGCGCTATAAGTATAAAGTATAATAAATCACAAATTACTTTGGGTATGCAATCTTTCAAAATTTAATAAGAAAATAGCACCATTTTGCCTGATCCATAAGAGGATTTATAGTGTTTAAACCCAGTTACAGTTATGATTGTGTTTTAACCATGAGTGTGAGTGTTATTTGAAATAACCACCTCAGCCTTGGTTTTCAATATAACAATAGCAATATTCAATATTGCAGACTTCTGGCTGGACAGTTTGGAACACTTCTGATTTCAAAATGTGCCTTTGACACAGTCGACCGCACCATCCTCCTCGACCGTCTTCACTCATCCATAGGACTCTCCGACTCTGCACTACACTGGTTCACCTCCTACCTCCCAAACACCTCCTACCTCCCGGACACAGCCTGTCACCTGCGGCGTCCCCCAAGGTTCTGTCCTCGGCCCCACCCTCTTCACACTATACACATGCTCCCCCTTGGTCATGTCATCAGCCGGCATGGGATATCCTTCCATTGTTACGCTGATGACACCCAACTCTACATCAGGACTGGCCCATTCCCCTCTGCCCTGCTACCGTCATCAACTTCATCCACACTGACCACCTGCCTTGAGGAGATAAATGCGTGGATGACTCACAAAAAAGATAGAAGCCATTCTAATCGGCACCCCACACCAAATCAAATCATCCCCAATAACCAGCATCACCTTTTCCAGCCAGAACCTCCCCCTCTCACCTGTAATCACTAACCTGGGCATAAAAAGGGACCCCACCTGACCTTTGACTCCCACATTAAGCACCTGTGCAAAACCTCATTCTTCCACCTTAGAAATATAACCAGACTCCGTCCCACACTCACCCTGCCAGATGCGGAAAACTCGTTCACGCCTTTGGCTCCTCAAGGCTTGACTACTGCAACACACTGCTCATCGGGATCCCTAGCAAGAGCATCCAGAAGCTCCAGTACATTCAGAACTGTGCTGCAAGGATCCTGATGAGAGTGTGGAAATATGAACACATCACAGATTCACACCCATACTCCATTCCCCACACTTGATCCCAGTCTCCTTCAGGTTTGAATACAAGGTCTCCCTCCTCACCCATCAGTTTATCCACAGCAACGCCCCCTCCTATCTAGAGGAACTCATTGCTCCCCCAACCTCCACCCGCTCCCTCCGCTCTGGACACTCAAACACACTCAAACCCATACACAGGACACAATTCCCTCCCCGACCATCTGAGAGCACCACAGTCCGTTGAGGCTTTTAAAAGGGGCCTAAAAACATTTCTTTTTAACAAGGCATTTGCCTGAATGGACCGACAAATGCCTTGTGTGTTTTATTTATTTTTAATTATTCTTTTATTAAATAAATGTTTTGAATTATTTGCCATGTCAGCGCAGAGCCAGCTACTCCCATTCCTGCGAGAGACGCGAGGAGGATCTGATGGTTGACTGTGTCGAAGGCTGCAGATAGATCAAGGGGAATCAGGACAGAGGAGAGGCCTTTCGTTTTTGCTAAGTGAAGTGCCTCTGTGACCGCAATGAGGGCCATTTCTGTGGAGTGGCCAGTCCGGAAGCCAGACTGATTAGGGTCTAGGAGGTCATTCTGTAAGAGATAAGCAGTAACTTGGTTGGATACATCACGTTAAAGTGTTTTAGAAAGGAAGGAGATAATAGAGACAGGACGACAGTTGCCTATGAAGGTGGGGTTCATGTTTTTTTTTATTTTACGAGCGGTGTGACTTTGGCATGTTTTAGGGAGGTGGGGACCACCCCCGAGTTGAGGGAGGAGTTGATGGTTGCAGTTAGGAATGGGAGGATGTCTGGTGCTATGGTCTGGACTAATTAATTAATAACAATTAATGGCATGCTGATGCAGTAATTATATACATTCTATTGTGTATTCTTGTGTATTCTTTGTGTAATCAAAATCTAGATTGTTTGCATTTAGGACTATGTTCACACTGCAAGCCTTAGTGCTCAGATCAGATTGTTACTGGTTGTTACTGGTTCAACCTTTCTTTATAAGAGGGGTCATCATCATGGTGCCCAATAGAGGACGATTGGGCAATAACTCAATCAATCAATTAGTAAATCAATCAATCAACCAACCAACCAATCAATCAATCGTTGGTTCCAATCTGTCCTCGTTGGTAATCTTCCAAGTCTCTTGAATTCCCGGAACTTCAGTTCCTTGACGGTGGCGTCCGGCTCAAGCTCCTCCTCCTGGCGTTGGAGTTGAAACGGAACCCGTTGTTCAGGATTTAAAGGCAGTGAAGATTCAAGGTCTTTGATCTCAGTGTGGAGCTAATCTCTCTGGGTTTTACCATCTCCAATGAGCAGCAGCGCAAGATCCGCCCAACATTTATTAAGGATAGATTCCCATTTATCTTTGAAGGCAGGCTTACCTTAAATGCCTTTAGGTCCCCAACAAAAAGTTATTTTGTATGTAGCCATGCCAAAATAAAACCTTTTTAACATTATGTTCCTACCGCCTCAGACCCACTCCTATCCGAGCCCCGGGAGGGTCATCAAAGGAAAGCCGCCTATTCTCGGTCCTCGCTCCACAATGGTGGAATGAACTTCCCACCACAGTTAGGAGCCCAAACCTGACCAATCTTTTGCCGTCGACTAAAAACACACTTCTTCAATCAATAGCAAAAAAAAATATATATATATATATATATATATATATATATATATATATATATATATATATATATATATATAATACATAAATAAATACTAACAAAAAACACCAACCTTCTTACTGTCTTCTACTATTATGTACTGTAAAACACTGCAGCACCCAAGTTTCAACCCTGTTTGATGAACATTGTTACTCAGCTGAAAGAGTTGTACCCTTCCTGCTGACTTGTCATACAGAACTTTGGATAAAGGCGTCAGCTAAATTAATAAATGTAATGTAAATGTATACTTTGCCTGTTAACCTCTGCAAAGAGCCATTTCTTCTTTGAATAGCGCTTTTAAACACAGACCGGTTATGATACGTCCCCTCAAGTTAAGTATTGCCGCAAATACTGAATAAATAAGGTAAAAGATCTCACTGTCCTTTCACTGACCACCTCCATCACAGCTGTCTTCCATGTTCGTATTCACTGAGAGACTCCCGACAGAAGTGCAGAATTGTGACAAATGTCAATCTAGAGTGACGCATTATTAATCTGAGGTCTGAGGTCTGAGGTCTGAGGTCTGAGGTCTGAGGTCTGAGGTCTGAGGTCTGAGGTCTGAGATGTGAGGTCTAAGGTCTGAGGTCTGAGATGTGAGGTCTGAGGTCTGAGGTCTGAGGTCTGAGATCTGAGGTCTGAGGTCTGAGATCTGAGGTCTGAGGTCTGAGATCTGAGGTCTGAGATCTGAGGTCTGAGATCTGAGGTCTGAGGTCTGAGATCTGAGGTCTGAGATCTGAGGTCTGAGGTCTGAGGTCTGAGGTCTGAGATCTGAGGTCTGAGGTCTGAGATCTGAGGTCTGAGGTCTGAGGTCTGAGGTCTGAGGTCTGAGGTCTGAGGTCTGAGATCTGAGGTCTGAGGTCTGAGGTCTGAGATCTGAGGTCTGAGGTCTGAGATCTGAGGTCTGAGGTCTGAGGTCTGAGGTCTGAGATCTGAGGTCTGAGGTCTGAGATCTGAGGTCTGAGGTCTGAGGTCTGAGGTCTGAGGTCTGAGGTCTGAGATCTGAGGTCTGAGGTCTGAGGTCTGAGATCTGAGGTCTGAGGTCTGAGATCTGAGGTCTGAGATCTGAGGTCTGAGGTCTGAGGTCTGAGGTCTGAGGTCTGAGGTCTGAGGTCTGAGATCTGAGGTCTGAGGTCTGAGGTCTGAGGTCTGAGGTCTGAGATCTGAGGTCTGAGGTCTGAGGTCTGAGGTCTGAGGTCTGAGATCTGAGGTCTGAGGTCTGAGGTCTGAGATCTGAGGTCTGAGGTCTGAGGTCTGAGGTCTGAGATCTGAGGTCTGAGATCTGAGATCGCATTGCAAAAAATCAGACCTGTCTCCGCTTTAGGACCGCAGGGCGACAGTGGCTCAGGAGGTAGAACCAGTCATCTGGTAATCCGGAGGTTCCCGGTTCGATTCACGCTCCACCCAGGCAGCGCGTCGAAGTGTCCTTGAGCAGGATACTTAACCCCTAACTGCTGAGCAGGTCGGCCCCTTGCATGGTCACCTCCGCCGTCGGTGTGTGAATGTGTGAGTGAATGGGTAAAGATGTGAGGAACAAATTGTAAAGCGCTTTGGATAAAAGAGATATATAAATGCACCATTTATATAGGAAAGTGGCCCAAATCAGAATTGAAAAGAACAGATTCCATATGATTTGTGCTGTTCAAACAAATCTGATCTGAGTCACATATGAGCAAAAACAAAACCAGATTTGGCCCCATTTGATCTGCACTCTGAACTTGGATGAACTCCTTACAGCAAATTAACTCCTTACAGTAAGGCCTATATCTAATGGAATTAGCTCACATTAAACCCCCACCCCCTGCTGAGCCGGTGCCCCCTGCAGTTGGCGGTCCTCATGGCATCGCGGTCGCTGCTAAGCATTAACCCAACGCACCGTGTTTTAGTCACGGTTATCAGAGACACAGGATGTGCCTTTCTTTCCCTTTCTTTATTACAAAATAATGGAATCCGAGTCCTTAACCCCAAACCCCCTCTCATCTTTTATACATTATAACCTAAAGGACGCCACCTGTTTTTGATGTCTCCATTTCCATGGAGTGTGGTTTCAGACTGTGTTTGGGTCAGAGTTTTGGAAATAAATTAGAGTCAATGGTAATCTGTTATAAAGTATATTATAAAGTGCTGTACTTGTGTAGGTTATCCTGGGGCACACACTATGTGCTCAGAAGACCATATGGACACAAATGAGTCTAATGGTCCTTGACATGTTCTCATGTGTGTACAGCCTGTGTTCATGCCTAGTATGTACGTATTTATGTGTGTGTGTGTGTGTGTGTGTGTGTGTGTGTGTGTGTGTGTGTGTGTGTGTGTGTGTATATATACGTACTCATATATATACTTGCACTCAAGTAGCACTCGAGTCGGACACTGTTTCACGAACAATATCACTCACCCTTAGCTGCCAGAGTTGTACCCTTCCTGCTGACTTGTGGTACAGAACTTGTAAGTCGCTTTGGATAAAAGCGTCAGCTAAATAACTAAATAACTAAAGCGTCAGCTAAATGACATGTATACATATGTACTGTACTGTACGTGTGTGTGTGTGTGTGTGTGTGTGTGTGTGTGTGTGTGTGTGTGTGTATGTATGTATGTATGTATGTATGTATGTATGTATGTATGTATGTATGTATGTATGTATGTATGTATGTATGTATGTATGTATGTATGTATGTATGTATGTATGCATGCATGTATGTATGTATGTATGTATGTATGTATGTATGTATGTATGTATGTATGTATGTATGTATGTATGTATGTATGTATGTATGTATGTATGTATGTATGTATGTATGTATGTATGTATGTATGTATGCATGGAGGTATGCATGGAGGTATGCATGGAGGTACTGTAGGTTGTTGTTATTTTACTATTTTAATTACTTACAGCATAACAATCCTCTACACCTGTGTTTTCACAGTCAGTGTCAGGACCTGAAATCACACATATCACTGCTGGTCCCTGGATGGTAAAGTAGCTTCATATCACTGCTGGTCCCTGGATGGTAAAGTAGCTTCATATCACTGCTGGTCCCTGGATGGTAAAGTAGCTTAATATCATCTGTTGGTCCCTGGGTGGTAAAGTAGCTTCATATCACTGCTGGTCCCTGGATGGTAAAGTAGCTTAATATCATCTGCTGGTCCCTGGATGGTAAAGTAGCTTCATATCACTGCTGGTCCCTGGGTGGTAAAGTAGCTTAATATCACTGCTGGTCCCTGGATGATAAAGTAGCTTAATAATGGCATCTGCTGGTCAGTGAGATGAACTTGGGGGACATTATGTAATTACTTTTTTCTCACTCAAATCCTCACTATTGTACCTGAACATGTAATCTGAGAGACACGTTCTGAGCAATATCTCGTGAGTGACAAGCGGCCTGAATTACATGTTCAGGTACAATAGAATGCATCTGAGTAAAAAATTAAATAGATATAATTGTGGGACATAATGTGGCCCGTAGTGGCTTGAGTTTTTCATTTTTCATGACCAGGGATCAGTTTAATTTAGTACATTTTACCGGCTGTGATATGAAGCTTAGCCATGAAGGTGAACAGCCGGGGACCAGCTTGCATGTGTCCTACATTCTGACAACAAAGGAACAAAAAGCTCCACAGACTTGTCATCTTCACTTGCAGATACATTTATTTTTTTATTGGGAACAAGATTTCACAACGAGGACCTTCGTGAGGTTATCCAGGACCTTCATGAGTTTATCCAGGACCTTCATGGGGTTATCCAGGACCTTTGTGAGGTTATCCAGGACCTTCATGGAGTTATCCAGGACCTTCATGGGGTTATCCACGACCTTCGTGAGGTTATCCAGGACCTTCATCAGGTTATCCAGGACCTTCGTGAGGTTATCTAGGACCTTCATGAGGTTATCCAGGACCTTCATGGGGTTATCCAGGACCTTTGTGAGGTTATCCAGGACCTTTGTGAGTTTATCCAGGACCTTCATCAGGTCATCCAGGACCTTCATGAGGTCATCCAGGACCTTCATCAGGTTATCCAGGACCTTCATCAGGTTATCCAGGACCTTTATCAGGTTATCCAGGACCTTCATCAGGTTATCCAGGACCTTCATCAGGTTATCTAGGACCATCATCAGGTTATCTAGGACCATCATCAGGTTATCTAGGACCTTCATCAGGTTATCCAGGACCTTCATCAGGTTATCTAGGACCTTCATCAGGTTATCTAGGACCTTCATCAGGTTATCTAGGACCATCATCAGGTTATCTAGGACCATCATCAGGTTATCTAGGACCATCATCAGGTTATCTAGGACCTTCATCAGGTTATCCAGGACCTTCATCAGGTTATCTAGGACCTTCATCAGGTTATCCAGGACCTTCATCAGGTTATCTAGGACCTTCATCAGGTTATCTAGGACCATCATCAGGTTATCTAGGACTCGCCAGTTCACATCAAAACAAGGGAAGCGGATGAGATTTTGCTTCAGACCAATCAAATTGCATTAAAAGCTAAACGTCATGATAGCCTTCGTTCTAGTTCTCACTATGGATAGTGACGGGGATGTAATGATGTAGAGTTTCTGATAGTGAACGATTTCATAAAGATTTTGAACAACAATTGAAAATGTTTGAAAATGGAAGGCCGACACCGCAATTGTGTATTGTTCAGACGAGAGGGAATAAGGGACAACTTTCGTTTAATATCGAAAACTACAAACAGAATGGCTAACTGGATCGGCTAAGCTAGGGAAGCAATTTTGCTATTTTGAAAGAGAGAAGGATGTCATTCCTTCCTAGTAGGATGGGGTGAGTGATTATTATAAAAAAAACGTAAACACACACACACACCTGTGTGCTTTAGCTCGGTTTATTTTATGTTTTCTTCCATCTTCGCTGAAACTGATGGTTATAGGTAGGGATATCCCGATCCGATCACGTGATCGGGGATCGGGGCCGATCACATGATTTTCAGAAGATCGGGATCGGGAAAAAAATCTGGAGTAATTTTTTTTATTATTATTATTCAACAAACATGACCATGTTCACGTCTTAAACTCATACTGAGGCCTTAGTTTTGGTTTTAAATGACATATCATCATTAATTTATTTATTGTCGCACAGAGTAGAAGAATTTGCCAAAACAAACGCATTTCCTTTGATTTACACCGTCGCACGACAGTGACGTATGCCGAAAATTGCAGACCTACAAGCTCACAACGTGTCGCTCCTGCAACACCGGCAGGTTATGTCCACCTGAGGACTCGGAGCAGCTAGACAAAATGTCAGAAGTTTGGAAGCATTTTAAAATTGAAACCGAAGCCAGTCCAATAGCCAGTTGTAATGATTGCAAGGCGGACGTTCTGCATGGAGGAAAGAACAGAGCTGCGTTCAACACAACCAATCTAATACGCCACCTGAGAAACAGCCACAAACAAACGCTTGAATTAACGTTCGCCTGGATAACGTCAACATTCGCTTTGTGAGGATTAATCGCGGCGTTTCAGACCAAAATGGAGCAAATCATTACGTAAGTCGAACACTGTGAAGTTATACTAATGTGCAAACAGATTGAAACTTTGAATATGTCTTGTATGAAGCACATTCTCAGGGGCTCAGGGTGAATGTAATGTGAGCCACCGCGCTCGAGGGGCTATTGAGGCAACAGAGGGGCTTGTCTCGCTTCGCCATTTTTTTTTATTCACTATGGATAGTGACGGGGATGTAATGATGTAGAGTTTCTGATAGTGAACGATTTCATAAAGATTTTGAACAACAATTGAAAATGTTTGAAAATGGAAGGCCGACACCGCAATTGTGTATTGTTCAGACGAGAGGGAATAAGGGACAACTTTCGTTTAATATCGAAAACTACAAACAGAATGGCTAACTGGATCGGCTAAGCTAGGGAAGCAATTTTGCTATTTTGAAAGAGAGAAGGATGTCATTCCTTCCTTGAGGCAACAGAGGGGCTTGTCTCGCTTCGCCATTTTTTTTTATTCACTATGGATAGTGACGGGGATATAATGATGTAGAGTTTCTGATAGTGAACGATTTCATAAAGATTTTGAACAACAATTGAAAATGTTTGAAAATGGAAGGCCGACACCGCAATTGTGTATTGTTCAGACGAGAGGGAATAAGGGACAACTTTCGTTTAATATCGAAAACTACAAACAGAATGGCTAACTGGATCGGCTAAGCTAGGGAAGCAATTTTGCTATTTTGAAAGACAAACGCTTGAATTAACGTTCGCCTGGATAACGTCAACATTCGCTTTGTGAGGATTAATCGCGGCGTTTCAGACCAAAATGGAGCAAATCATTACGTAAGTCGAACACTGTGAAGTTATACTAATGTGCAAACAGATTGAAACTTTGAATATGTCTTGTATGAAGCACATTCTCAGGGGCTCAGGGTGAATGTAATGTGAGCCACCGCGCTCGAGGGGCTATTGAGGCAACAGAGGGGCTTGTCTCGCTTCGCCATTTTTTTTTATTTTTTTTTTGCTTTTTTCCCTGCCCTTTTTTGAGGGCACTCCATCCACCCCCCCCTCTTCGGGGGACAACTTTATAATTTATTATACGTTTTAATTATTTACAGTACAAAATTAAATAAAAAGTGTAGTAAAATAAGAGAAAATATAAAAAAATATATATTTCATTGCCCTCTCGGAGGGGGGGGAACTCAGACTAGATATTGACAAACAAATTACTAATTACAACAGTTTTTGACAAAAATGTCAAATCGGTTACTAATGTGAAAGATCGGATCGGTAAAGATCGGTATTGGCAGATACTCAAAACCACATGATCGGGATCGGATCGGGAGCAAAAAAAATGCGATCGGGACATCCCTAGTTATAGGCATGGTGGGATAGGAAGGATATTTATCTAGCCTTGACTGTGGGGCATATTCTGCAGATTCATTAACTCATTGACTGCCACACTGTTTTTCAGTGTTTACTCCCTGGCACCAGCATTATTGACCATTTTCACGATGTTTGCGGACCAATCGTATATTCTATATTATAGCTATGGAGACAATAGTATGGCTCATTTGACAGGCACTATTTATAGTCCAACAGGGACAAAACAGTTCATTTCTACATACCTTCGCTTGTGCGCTATACCACGCTAAACATCACCCTGTTTCACAATAATCCAGGCTGCTTTTCTAGATTGTGAGATATAGTGTGTTTTGGGCAGCGTATGCGCAAATCTCGCGGCTGCTGGCCTGAAACCTATATTATTGCTAGGTCAAAGGTAAACACATGGCCTTGTTTCTTCACAAAGCCAGGGGTGGGGGGGGGGGGGCGGGCGTTTTCCGATGCTGCGATCATTACAGAAGCATGTTTTAGGATGGGGTTTGGTAAAGTAGATGTAAAATAGATGTTACCTTTGTTAGAAGGTACTCCACTCTCGCTCAGAGTCCAAGTGTCTTGAATCAGAACAGGATCAATACATATAACGTTAGGTGGCCCTCATCCGTTGTCTTCTTTGTCTATACTATAGTCTGCTCGGAGCTGAATAGGTTTCCTCATCGGCCGGTTTGACTATAGTATTTTTATGATTTACCAGAAGTGCTGAGTCCAACATAGTCCAACATAGTCTGGTGGAAATGCACCTTATCGTCCATAATCATCATCCATATAATCCATTTTGTCTTCTTCATAATATCCAATAGTTCGCTATAGGTGATCGCTATTGTCAAACGTGTCCTGCTCACTGCTGCTCTCTCGCTACTAGTAGAGTCCCTAGTTCATTGGGTGCTGTGGTGCCACCCATACTAAGCTGGCCCATGCATGTTTATAAAGTAGGTGATACTGCCACCTGGCAGGATCCAATGGTCATTACAGGTCCAATCCACACTCACAAGGCCTGCACGAGTGCTTAGTACTGTATGAGAAAATCGAAAAAAGGAAAAAGTAACTAAAAACAAGATATCTCGTTTTTGGCGCTCAACACTTGGATTTCAAACACGAGAAATCTCGTGTTTGGCGCTGAATGAGTTAAGGCTTGTGATTTATAACTTTAATCCAAAAACGTTACCTTGTATTTGATTGTGCTGTTGTAACTGATTGGAAATATATTCTGTGTTTTTGTGTGAAGAGCTATCATTGCATTGCATGGGTGGAACCGTAATGGGAACTAATGCATACTATACGATCACAACGCTGTTATTGTAATGCTTTTTGGTAACAATAAGTTTGTTTAAAGCATTTAGTCTGTTCTGTGATGTGAAGAGGTCGTTTCCCAGTAAATGCACTTGAGCTCAACCTGAACGTCTGCATTATTTGTCAAATTGAGAGTTACACAGTGACCGTCATGTAACCCTTGTTGTTACATGCAATATGATATGTGGAATTTGTAACACTTTCTTTTGTAACACTGTATTCGAGCTCTGTTAGTGAAACGATGCCGCAATCGGCCTTGTGGCATACCTGTCCCATATTGCAACGGGTTGTAGATCTAATAATGTCTTTTAAAAAAAAAACATTTTATGCAATTTAGACAAACAGGTGAACCAGAGGCAGAGAAAGACAGGGAAAGGTTCGCGGCGGGAGACGCCTTTGCAGGGATTAATATGGAAACAGGTGTGTGTGACGACCAACCAGTGCCACTGCACAACAGAGTTTAAAAGGAATAGACCTATCTCAAACCCTGCCCTCTTTTCTTGATCCTCCAATCACAACTGTCGCTTACCTCAGACAAACAAAGTTTGACAAACAAAGTTTGTCCGAGGTAAGCAACAGTTGTGATTGGAGGATCAAGAAAAGGGGCAGGGTTTGAGATAGGTGTGAGGTTTTGCCCGCTGCTCACTACCTTTTCTCTGTTTCTTTAAGCCTATACTGTTTATTTCCCTTCTATACTGTTTATTTTCCCTTCTCACTCACTCTCTCTAGCCCCCACCCTCTCGTTCCTTACCCTTAGTGGCCACACCTGTTCGATATTCTATTATCTCTCGCACCTGTGGTGGCAGGCTAATTAGTCCCCCTGTGGGCTTTAAATACCAGGGCGCTTCCCCTCGTTTTGGCGTGGGGTCGTGTTGTATACTTGCCGAGTCATATTCTCTAAACATCTAGACTCTTTCGGGAGATCCTCTGTCTGCCTATGCTGTTCCATTCTCCGGCGTCGAGATGTTTGCTCCAGCCTTCGCCAGCTGTCGCCGTTGCCTGTGGGGGAGACTGGTCTGCGCTCCCAGTACTTCCACGGGAGGCACCCCAGCGTTCCACTGCAGACCCCCGCGCAGCTGTTCGTCCTGACGCACATCCAGACCAGCGCAGACGCTCTCCAGTCCTCAGCGCGCAACGCGCATCTTCCAAGGACGCTCGAGCTTGGCACGCTCTCCAGACCAGCGCGCAACGCGCATCTTCCAAGGACGCTCGAGCTTGGCACGCTCTCCAGACCAGCGCGCAACGCGCATCTTCCAAGAACCCTCGAGCTTGGCACGCTCTCCAGACCAGCGCGCAACGCGCATCTTCCAAGGACGCTCAAGCTTGGCACGCTCTCCAGACCAGCGCGCAACGCGCATCTTCCAAGAACCCTCGAGCTTGGCACGCTCTCCAGACCAGCGCGCAACGCGCATCTTCTAGACCTTCGTGCTTGGCACACTCCTCCTCGCAGACGCACCCCGACGCGTCCCTCGGTTCCGGTGCGCACTCAAGCAGTGGCGCACCACTCTGTTCCTCGGCTCCGACAGTCGGCTACCCGGTGACGACACCTTCGCCACCGCCGCCTGTTCCAGCACCACTCTGTTCCTCGGCTCCGACAGTCGGCTACCCGGTGACGACACCTTCGCCACCGCCGCCTGTTCCAGCACCACTCTGTCCTCGGCTCCGACAGTCGGCTACCCGGTGACGACACCTTCGCCACCGCCGCCTGTTCCAGCACCACTCTGTCCTCGGCTCGGACTGCCGGCTCCCCGGTGGCGATACCCTCGCCACCGCCGCCTGTTCCAGCACCACTCTGTCCTCGGCTCGGACAGCCGGCACCCCGCCGCTGCTGTTCCTGTACCATTACGCATACGCTGGGTGAGTTTTGATTGTGATGTCACTCTCCCAGCGTATTGCCTCTGTTAGTTAGTTTGGACATTTCATCTCCCAGCGTATTGCCTCTGTTAGTTAGTTTGGACATTTCATCTCCCAGCGTATTGCCTCTGTTAGTTAGTTTGGACATTTCATCTCCCAGCGTATTGCCTCTGTTAGTTAGTTTGGACATTTCATCTCCCAGCGTATTGCCTCTGTTTTTGGTTCTCACTTAGAATAGTATTTTTGGACTTTACATCTCCCCCTGTGTGTTTGTCACACGAAGATATTATTACTTTGTTCACTTTGTTATTTGGACTGTTCTGCACCTGCTCTGTTTTTTCCCTTTGTGCATTAACTATCTCCTCTGTCCTGCAGAGCGGCCCAGATGATTTCCACCAGTCCTCCCAGTTCCTCCCTGTTCCCCAGCCCGCCTCCGCGGGCCTCAGTCCCCTAGTCCCTAGTCCTCTATCCCTAGCTCTCCTAGTCCCTAGTCCTCTTTCCCTAGTTCTCCTAGTCCCTAGTCCTCTATCCCTAGCTCTCCTAGTCCCTAGTCCTCTTTCCCTAGTTCTCCTAGTCCCTAGTCCTCTATCCCTAGCTCTCCTAGTCCCTAGTCCTCTCTCCCTAGTTCTCCTAGTCCCTAGTCCTCTATCCCTAGCTCTCCTAGTCCCTAGTCCTCTCTCCCTAGTTCTCCTAGTCCCTAGTCCTCTATCCCTAGCTCTCCTAGTCCCTAGTCCTCTCTCCCTAGTTCTCCTAGTCCCTAGTCCTCTATCCCTAGCTCTCCTAGTCCCTAGTCCTCTCTCCCTAGTTCTCCTTGTCCCTTGTTTACCTAGTCTCTAGTTCCTCTGTCCCAAGGCGTTCCCTTAACCTTCCCTTAGGCGTTCCCTTACCTTCCCATAGTGTTCCCTTTTTCCTGCCCGCCTCTTAAAGGCACCCTTCCTTCCCCTCATATTATATTCCTGTATTTGTGATTCTCCCTTAAAGGGACAGTGCCCTTTTCCCTGTTTTTCCCTGTGTTTCAATAAATATCTGTTTCTTGGCAAACCATCATACCTGTCTTGTGTTGTGCGATTGGGGTCGGTTACAAACCATAACAGTACGACCCCACCAAGTCTACGACCCCAGCCAGCACAGACTGTGTATGTTGAGTTTGCCTTTTTTTTTCTTGTTCCCTCTAGCTCCCCTGTTAGCCCTGTTAGCTCCCCTGTTAGCTTGTTAGTCTCCCCTCTAGCTTCCCTGTTAGCCCAGTTTAGCTTCCTTGTTAGTCCTGTTTAGCTCCCTTGTTAGCCTGTTACTCCCCTGTTTAGCTTGTTAGTCTCCCCGGTTAGCTCCCCTGTTTGCTTCCCGTTTGCCCTGTTTGACCCCCCTGTAGCTAGCCATGCCCTGGCAGCTAACCCAGTCCCTCAGCAGAGCCCCTGTCTGCTAGCTTAGCCCCGGCTGCTAGCACAGCCTCTATGTTTATGCAGCCCTTGCTGCTGGCATAGGCCCTGTAGCTAGCCGTGCCCTGGCGGCTAACCCAGTTTCCCTCTGCATGGCCCCGGTCTGCTAGCTTGGCCCCGGCTGTTAGCACAGCCTCTATGTTAATGCAGCCTTGCAGCTGGCATAGGCCCTGTAGCTAGCCAGGCCCAAGCAGCTAACCCGGTCCCTCTGCATGGCCTCCACTTTTTTTGTGTAGTTTATCCCACTGCTAGGACTGCCCTTTTCAGCTAGCAAGGTCAGTTTTTCTCACACAGCTAGGACTGTCCTTCCAGCTAGCTTGTTCTCTCATGCTGGTCCAGCCCTGTCTGCCAGCCTAGCTCCGGCAGCTAGCGCAGCCTCTATGTAGATGTAGCAGTACAGCTAGCATAGGCCCTGTAGCTATCAGTGCCTTGGCAGCTACCCTTTCCCTCTGCTAGCCTAGCTCGGCAGCTAGCGCAGCCTCTATGTTGATGTAGCAGTACAGCTAGCATAGGCCCTGTAGCTATCAGTGCCCTGGCAGCTACCCTTTCCCTCTGCTAGCCTGGCTCCGGCAGCTTGCGCAGCCTCTATGTTGATGTAGCAGTACAGCTAGCATAGGCCCTGTAGCTATCAGTGCCCTGGCAGCAACCTTCCCTCTGCTAGCCCCTTCCCGGTGCTACCATGGTTACCCCTTTGCTACCCTGCTTGCCCCTCAGTTCCTCTAGACCAGTTGCTCTAGACCAGTTCTCTAGACCCAGTCCCTCTAGACCAGTTCCTCTAGGCCAGTTCTCTAGACCAGTTCCTCTAGACTAGTTCCTCTAGACCGGTTCCTCTAGACCAGTTCCCCCAGTTACCCCTCGGCGACCCTGTTTCTTTTGCTAGCCCCACTCTTGTGGTGGCTTCCCCTGCTGGCTTGGCCAGTACCTCTTGTTTTGCCCCCTGCCACTCTGTCTGTATTTGTTTTGGGTCGCCGGGTGGCTCCCGTTGGAGGGGGGGATACTGTGAGGTTTTGCCCGCTGCTCACTACCTTTTCTCTGTTTCTTTAAGCCTATACTGTTTATTTCCCTTCTATACTGTTTATTTTCCCTTCTCACTCACTCTCTCTAGCCCCCACCCTCTCGTTCCTTACCCTTAGTGGCCACACCTGTTCGATATTCTATTATCTCTCGCACCTGTGGTGGCAGGCTAATTAGTCCCCCTGTGGGCTTTAAATACCAGGGCGCTTCCCCTCGTTTTGGCGTGGGGTCGTGTTGTATACTTGCCGAGTCATATTCTCTAAACATCTAGACTCTTTCGGGAGATCCTCTGTCTGCCTATGCTGTTCCATTCTCCGGCGTCGAGATGTTTGCTCCAGCCTTCGCCAGCTGTCGCCGTTGCCTGTGGGGGAGACTGGTCTGCGCTCCCTGTACTTCCACGGGAGGCACCCCAGCGTTCCACTGCAGACCCCCGCGCAGCTGTTCGTCCTGACGCACATCCAGACCAGCGCAGACGCTCTCCAGTCCTCAGCGCGCAACGCGCATCTTCCAAGGACGCTCGAGCTTGGCACGCTCTCCAGACCAGCGCGCAACGCGCATCTTCCAAGGACGCTCGAGCTTGGCACGCTCTCCAGACCAGCGCGCAACGCGCATCTTCCAAGAACCCTCGAGCTTGGCACGCTCTCCAGACCAGCGCGCAACGCGCATCTTCCAAGGACGCTCGAGCTTGGCACGCTCTCCAGACCAGCGCGCAACGCGCATCTTCCAAGAACCCTCGAGCTTGGCACGCTCTCCAGACCAGCGCGCAACGCGCATCTTCTAGACCTTCGTGCTTGGCACACTCCTCCTCGCAGACGCACCCCGACGCGTCCCTCGGTTCCGGTGCGCACTCAAGCAGTGGCGCACCACTCTGTTCCTCGGCTCCGACAGTCGGCTACCCGGTGACGACACCTTCGCCACCGCCGCCTGTTCCAGCACCACTCTGTTCCTCGGCTCCGACAGTCGGCTACCCGGTGACGACACCTTCGCCACCGCCGCCTGTTCCAGCACCACTCTGTCCTCGGCTCCGACAGTCGGCTACCCGGTGACGACACCTTCGCCACCGCCGCCTGTTCCAGCACCACTCTGTCCTCGGCTCGGACTGCCGGCTCCCCGGTGGCGATACCCTCGCCACCGCCGCCTGTTCCAGCACCACTCTGTCCTCGGCTCGGACAGCCGGCACCCCGCCGCTGCTGTTCCTGTACCATTACGCATACGCTGGGTGAGTTTTGATTGTGATGTCACTCTCCCAGCGTATTGCCTCTGTTAGTTAGTTTGGACATTTCATCTCCCAGCGTATTGCCTCTGTTAGTTAGTTTGGACATTTCATCTCCCAGCGTATTGCCTCTGTTAGTTAGTTTGGACATTTCATCTCCCAGCGTATTGCCTCTGTTAGTTAGTTTGGACATTTCATCTCCCAGCGTATTGCCTCTGTTTTTGGTTCTCACTTAGAATAGTATTTTTGGACTTTACATCTCCCCCTGTGTGTTTGTCACACGAAGATATTATTACTTTGTTCACTTTGTTATTTGGACTGTTCTGCACCTGCTCTGTTTTTTCCCTTTGTGCATTAACTATCTCCTCTGTCCTGCAGAGCGGCCCAGATGATTTCCACCAGTCCTCCCAGTTCCTCCCTGTTCCCCAGCCCGCCTCCGCGGGCCTCAGTCCCCTAGTCCCTAGTCCTCTATCCCTAGCTCTCCTAGTCCCTAGTCCTCTTTCCCTAGTTCTCCTAGTCCCTAGTCCTCTATCCCTAGCTCTCCTAGTCCCTAGTCCTCTTTCCCTAGTTCTCCTAGTCCCTAGTCCTCTATCCCTAGCTCTCCTAGTCCCTAGTCCTCTCTCCCTAGTTCTCCTAGTCCCTAGTCCTCTATCCCTAGCTCTCCTAGTCCCTAGTCCTCTCTCCCTAGTTCTCCTAGTCCCTAGTCCTCTATCCCTAGCTCTCCTAGTCCCTAGTCCTCTCTCCCTAGTTCTCCTAGTCCCTAGTCCTCTATCCCTAGCTCTCCTAGTCCCTAGTCCTCTCTCCCTAGTTCTCCTTGTCCCTTGTTTACCTAGTCTCTAGTTCCTCTGTCCCAAGGCGTTCCCTTAACCTTCCCTTAGGCGTTCCCTTACCTTCCCATAGTGTTCCCTTTTTCCTGCCCGCCTCTTAAAGGCACCCTTCCTTCCCCTCATATTATATTCCTGTATTTGTGATTCTCCCTTAAAGGGACAGTGCCCTTTTCCCTGTTTTTCCCTGTGTTTCAATAAATATCTGTTTCTTGGCAAACCATCATACCTGTCTTGTGTTGTGCGATTGGGGTCGGTTACAAACCATAACAATAGGTCTATTGCAGCATACGGTAGATATGGTCTGTACGCACAAATATATGAAAGAAAAACATTTGAAAATGAGACCCATTGTTTTGCATATTAACTTGACACAAAGGTAAATTAGCGGATTGTGTTTTGTTATTTGATGATTCGTTGATTCACTGATTGATTGATAGATTGATTAGCTTGATATGTTATTTCGGACAAATGGGGACCGCTTGACCGCAAATTCCCGGGCTGCTTTTTGTTCCCAGTCCGCCCCTGCAGGTTTGGAAGCCATCGTCTACCAGACAGCTTCCAATATACCACAACCTCTCCACGAGCGCTTCATTCACTTTGACCGTGGTTGCTACTGCTAAACTGCCTCTGTGTGTGTGTGTGTGTGTGTGTGTGTGTGTGTGTGTGTGTGTGTGTGTGTGTGTGTGTGTGTGTGTGTGTGTGTGTGTGTGTGTGTGTGTGTGTGTGTGTGTGTGTGTGTGTGTGTGTGTGTGTGTGTGTGTGTGTGGTCTCTGTGGTTTGCCAGACAATGTTTGTTTGTGTTTCCTGAAGATGTTCCATGTTTCCTCTGTGATAAAAGTTTAGATTTTACTTCTCAGGAAGCTTAGTGGGAGCACAGGGTAACACACACACACACACACACACACACACACACACACACACACACACACACACACACACACACACACACACACACACGCGCACGCACGCACGCACGCACGCACGCACGCACGCACGCATGCACACACACACACACACACACACACACACACACACACACACACGTACATGACACAATCAAAAATATACTCCATTTGTTTTGACATATTTATTATAACCACGTGAAAGGATAAAAGAAAACAAATGAATTAATGAGGTCTTGAAATGGTACTGATGATGACGATGATTGATGATGAAGAAATATGCAACTTGGACGTCGCTTAAAGGGAGATTCCACCGCAGGCTTGCAAATAGATGCTGACCCACCGTGACAAATGAAAAGCTAGTAGTGATCAGCGCTCTGGGAAGAAGATCTCCAGAGAGACTCATGAGCATTGCGTGCACAGCTGAAACAAACGCTGCATGCTTCCACTTTCTCCTTCCACTTGGATTACCCGGTTCTGAGAGTTCTGAGGACGGGACGCCGGAGCCTCACCCCCCGAGCCCCTCTGGAAGTTTTAGATGCATTTATAGATAAACTCTCTGAAGAACAGTTGTCTATCTATTTAGCTTAATATAATCATTATGTCAGAAACTATATTTCAGAGTTACTGTCCCTACTGCACCTCCAAGTGTCTTTGGGCCTCTGATCAGGGGACGTTGGTTATCCCCAGGTCTAGTTCTTCTGACCACGGATCATTGGTTATCCCCAGGTCTAGTTCTTCTGACCACGGATCATTGGTTATCCCCAGGTCTAGTTCTTCTGACCGTGGATCATTGGTTATCCCCAGGTCTAGTTCTTCTGACCGTGGATCATTGGTTATCCCCAGGTCTAGGCTTGTTACCAAAGGTGTGAGGGCTGTGTGTGTGTGTGTGTGTGTGTGTGTGTGTGTGTGTGTGTGTGTGTGTGTGTGTGTGTGTGTGTGTGTGTGTGTGTGTGTGTGTGTGTGTGTGTGGGTCATGAGCAGATAACAGGGACTCTTAAAGTTATCCGTGACAGGGACAACCACTAGACTGCTTACGCAGATATTTTAAGAGAAGGGAAAAATTAAACAACAGAAAACAACCTTTACAGGTGGAAATCTCAAAGTGAGTAATTAAGAAAATAAATCAAGTCCCAAAAAACAGGACTACTCTCAATAAAGAGGTATAGTATACAAGTAAATAAGAAACAAGGATACCTCCTAATAAAGGAGTTTATATTTGAAAAAGTAAAACAATAAACCTCCACTAAGGGAGTTTATGTGTAGAATCACATGAGTAGCCTAAAATAAGAATGACTACCATAAAGCTCAATTCTGAATCAGAGATCAGACTACACTTCAATATAATGAGCATGACCAAAAGGATAACCAACACTAGGAAATGAAAAAGCAGTTGACACTGTGATCTCCAAACTTAAATAGACTCCACATGGCCATAGGCACAGCTGCACTGCATCAGGTGCAATCAAGCCCACACACCTGCCGACCCATGAGGCAATTAACCACAGGGAACAGGGATTGACAGCTATCCCTCACAGAGAGGTGAAATAAAGCAAAAATAGACAGCTGTCCCTCACAGAAAGGTGAAATAAGGCAAAAACCATGACAGGTGGTTGAGCTTTTGCAATTGTTTACATGACATGACATCACATTACAATACATTTCATTACATTACATTGCAATTCATTACATTACATTACATGACAATACATGACAATACATTACATTACATTACATTAGATTACATTACATGACATTACATTACAATACATTACATGACATTACATGACAATACATTACATTACATTAGATTACAATACATTACATTAGATTACAACGTCTGATAACAGATAACATGAACCCGTTGGCCTCTCTGACAGCAGACTTGTTCCTTATTTTAGTGTTTTTTTCCATGTGTTTCCTGAGTGGGTGAGTGACGTTTTCTCTTACAATAACCACACTGTGTCAGAAGAGAGAGAGAGAGAGAGAGAGAGAGAGAGAGAGAGAGAGAGAGAGAGAGAGAGAGAGAGAGAGAGAGAGAGAGAGAGAGAGAGAGCGAGAGCGAGAGCGAGAGCGAGAGCGAGAGAGAGAGAGAGAGAGAGAGAGAGAGAGAGAGAGAGAGAGAGGGGGGCAAAGGATACTGATTTGTTTGTGTTTGTATCCAGAGGGAATCCCAGCTGGTGCTGAATATCCCTATCAGCTGCACACACACACACGCGCACACACACACACACACACACACATATATACACACACATACACATATATACACACATACATACACGCCGTTCAGCTGTGGAGATGACGTCAAAACAGAAATAGTGAATGAGAAAGAGAATGAGAGAGAGATGGGGGGAAAGAGAGAGAGAGAAAGTAAGATAGAGAGAGAGAGAGATAGAGAGAATGACAGAGCGAGAGAGAGAGATAGAGAGAGAGAGAGAGAGAGAGAGAGAGAGAGAGAGAGAGAGAGAGAGAGAGAGAGAGAGAGAGAGAGAGAGAGAGAGAGAGAGAGAAGCTGACACCATTGAAGATCAGATTGCTTAACCGGGTGGTCAATTCCTCTCCACACACACAAACATACAGTGATGAGCAAGCTACTTGGAAACTGTAGTAAGCTACACTACAAGTTACTCTCGATTAAATATAGCTCAACTACAATGGAAGCTATCCCCAGATAAATGTAGCAAGCTACACTACAAGAACATGGCAACATAGCTAACTACATCGGCACTACTTTTTTTTTTATTTTTTTTTTTACTTCATGATCAAGTTTCCACCAAACAAATAGGCAGGCAAAAAAAGGTTCAGTTTGATTGTTTATTATAAAACTGAAACAAGCCCTCGGTCTGGCTTTTTGTTCTCAAGTTAGTGCTGGACGTGTGGGAAGTTGAGAGCAGCTTCTTTATTGGCTGACACAATAAACACCTAAACACATATGTTTTAGGCGTTTTTTCAGTCAAACTCATACATTTTTCCAGATAGGGCCATGGAGAGGCATTGTTGTTATTGACATCATCTTCATCAATTCCATCAGCCCTGGAAACATCGAATCCCTCTGCCATTTCGCGCGGACTGGTTCATGTAATCTGTTTCATTCATTCAGTGGTCTGTGTTTTGATTTTTACTTCCTGATTTGCGGAGCTGGAGCGGCATGTCCCGCCCTATCCTGCCTCTGATTGGCCTACCCGTAATGTTTTGGCCTAACCTTACCCAATCGTGAGTCGTCATACTCATATCTAAACCAACCAACCAATCATAGTGGGTTTTCTCCGGGGAGTTTATTTTTTTCATATTTTTTTTCAATCTTTATTTAGTCTGTTTCTCCGGACAGTAGCGTGTAGCGTTTTGCTCACGCTACGTCACTACTTGGTTCTAAAAATAGCTGCACTACAGAGAACGCTACTTGGTTCAAAAGTAGCGACGCTACCATCACGCTACTGAGAAATGTAGTTAAGCTATGTAGCGGCGCTACTTGTAGCTAGCTACTGCCCAACACTGCAAACATAATACATGCAAACACACACACACACACACATACACACACACACACACACGCACACACACACGCACACACACGTGCACACACAAGCTCACACACACACACACACACACACACACACACACACACACACACACACACACACACACACACACACACACACACACACACACACACACACACACACACACACACACACACACAAAACCCACTACCTGTCTCCCTAGTGACTGAAACTGCGATCTCAGTAAAACATATATTTTTCGTGTATTGTTCCAATTTTCTCATTAACCTCAGTCCTCACCATACATATTGAATATTTATTCTATTCAGGATTTTAAGGATTTTAACAAACACACGTACAAAAAAATATAAAAGTGCTTTTTGACCAGAACTGTGACAAGGGTGACTCGAGGGTTAACTACACATTCCACCAGGTGAGTTAGTTGAAGAGGTGAGCCAATTAGTGAAATCATTAGCTGGTGTTTATGGCACAGCTGGAATGAAACCAAGCATACACTCGGCCCACAATTGAATGTGTTCTGCGATAGACAATGCTGAAATTAAAGAACAGATGACACTTTTTTTGCATTAAAATGATTTAATGCACTTCTCCATCGAATTGGAAAAAAACATGTCAAGGTAAACTAACATGGACGGCATTCACATCACAGCATCCAGTTGTAAAGTTGGCCAAACTACAGTATACTGTTATACACATAGAGGGCACAGATATAGTGGTATAAATACACATGTAGAGGGGTACAGATATAGTGGTATGAATACACATGTAGAGGGCACATATATAGTGGTATAAATACACATGTAGAGTGGTACAGATATAGTGGTATAAATACACATGTAGAGGGGTACAGATATAGTGGTATAAATACACATATAGAGGGGTACAGATATAGTGGTATAAATACACATGTAGAGGGGTACAGATATAGTGGTATGAATACACATGTAGAGGGGCACAGATATAGTGGTATAAATACACACATAGAGGGGTACAGATATAGTGGTATAAATTCACATGTAGAGAGTACAGATATAGTGGTATAAATACACACGTAGAGGGGTACATATATAGTGGTATAAATACACATGTAGAGGGGTACAGATATAGTGGTATACATACACATGTAGAGGGGTACAGATATAGTGGTATAAATACACATATAGAGGGGTACAGATATAGTTGTATAAATTCACATGTAGAGAGTACAGATATAGTGGTATAAATACACATGAGAGGGGCACAGATATAGTGGTATAAATACACACATAGAGGGGTACAGATATAGTGGTATGAATACACATGTAGAGGGCACAGATATAGTGGTATAAATACACATGTAGAGGGGTACAGATATAGTGGTATAAATACACATGTAGAGGCGCACAGATATAGTGGTATAAATACACATATAGAGGGGTACAGATATAGTGGTATAAATACACATGTAGAGGGGTACAGATATAGTGGTATAAATACACATGCAGAGGGGTACAGATATAGTGGTATAAATACACATGTAGAGGGGTATAGATATAGTGGTATAAATACACATGTAGAGGGGTACAAATATAGTGGTATAAATACACATGTAGAGGGGTACAGATATAGTGGTATAAATACATGTGTAGAGGGATACAGATATAGTGGTATAAATACACATGTAGAGGGGTACAGATATAGTGGTATAAATACACATGTAGAGGGCACAGATATAGTGGTATAAATACACATGTAGAGGGATACAGATATAGTGGTATAAATACACATGTAGAGGGGTACAGATATAGTGGTATAAATACACATGTAGAGTGCTACTCTGCCCTACTCTCTATTCGATATTACTGTCTATTTGAAAATGGTCTATATTATGTGTATCAGTGATAATCAAACCGTAAACAAAGAGGCCTATTAAGATGTTCGATCCTAATATGAAAAACGATGTGATTTAATGTTCTATGCCTTACCTTGACCTTGTCTGTTTTGCTGCTACGTATCTATTTTATGCTCGTTTTATACTTATTTCATGTCTGCACTTTATACATTGAGTTTTATGAGAAAATTACTTTTGAGGTGCAATTCTTGTATGAAAGGTGCTATACAAATTAAGTGTATTATTATTAATACAAAGGCAAACCGCAGCGACACAGTCCTTCCAGCCGCGAGTTGGTGACTGAAGGCTATAGCTGGTGTTTTATCCATAGTGGCCACAAACACTGCTGACCTTTTCTCTTTAACATCTATTTTTCCAGGGAGGTTTGACCACATCTGCTCAGAACATCTGCTCAGTACATCTGCTCTGCACACTGACACATAGGAGCTTCTCCATACAGTCACAGTCTTCTCTTGGTCACTGAGCAGCTCTACCGGGCCGCTCTACCTGGCCGATCCACCACAGCTCCACCACAGCCGGTAACCCCAAAGGTTGCTGGTTCGACCCCCCCCCCCCCCCCCCCCCGCCTGACAGGAGGGTGTATTCCAGCTGTGAGCTGGTGATTGAAAGGTGGCTGGTATTACATCTACGGTGCCCACCATCCTGCCTCAAGTACCCTTGAGCAAGGCACTGAACCCCAAAATTGCTCCAGGGGCGCTTGCACTACGCTCTGGCCTCTCTGATCCGATGCATGTGTGGAGGACTGTGTGTAACTAGGAGGGATATGTGAAAAGACAAATTGTTACCAGGCACAGACTTTAGGGTCTTGTTGAGCAATATTCACTTTTTCTTACACAATATGAAAGTACAGGTTCATACCTTCTGAATAAGCCATCACTTGTACAAATCGGGCAGATCCTTTTCAATCTATGTCTTATGAACCATACCGAGCTAGTTTTGAGCCAGAGACCTTGAAAAGCCTGGAGCTGTTTCTGTTAACGATGCATGCTGAACTACTTTACCCAAGGGCCATTGCAACACACAGAACCCCTCCCCACCTAACACCTTCCAGGTGAGCTGCAAGAGAGCCGCCATGTGGCTTTGTTATTATGATGTGGTGATGAGAGAGACATATATCTTATTGTGATCATATAACCCAACTGCAGGATAAAGGAACATAGCTGGCTTACATTATAACAACAATGGCGGTTTCATGAATCCAAAAGCCTTCCTTTAGTGTAGAGTTATACTCTGTTTAGCTTAATGTGCAAATAGAATAGATGCATACATGTGCAAATTAATACGGCCTACTGTAACAGTGTGCTATAGAGTTGACAAGTAAATTGCTTTGTGTACATTGACAATAATCCTCTTCTTCTTCTTCTTCTTCTTCTTCATCTTCATCTTCTTCTTCTTCTTCTTCTTCTTCTCCTTCTTCTTCTTCTTCTTCTTCTTCTTCTTCTTCTTCTTCTTCTTCTTCTTCTTCTTCTTCTTCTTCTTCTTCTTCTTCTTCTTCTTCTTCTTCTTCTTCTTCTTCTTCTTCTTCTTCTTCTTCTTCTTCTTCTTCTTCTTCTTCTTCTTCTTCTTCTTCTTCTTCTTCTTCTTCTTCTTCTTCTTCTTCTTGGTTAAGTGCCCTGCTCAAGGACACCATGATGGTAGTTGTTGAGGGAGGGGATGGAGGAAGGAGCGAGGGTTCAAACCAGTGACCTTCAGGTTACCAGCAAAGCACTGAGCCCCCAGACTTCACTGAAACATCTGAACATAATGTGTTCATCTTGGACGGATATTTGGAAAAGAGAAATTCTGATTACCTTGTGTGAATTGTCAAGTAAATTAAAGTACATTTAGCTCCTGGTATCTACTGTATATCATTCAGGTAAATTAAAGTACGTATTCCAGGTATCGACTGTATATCATTCAGGTAAATGAAAGTACATTTAGCTCCTGGTATCTACTGTCATTCAGGTAAATTAAAGTATGTGTTCCAGGTATCGACTGTATATCATTCAGGTAAATTAAAGTACATTTGGCTCCTGGTATCGACTGTATATCATTCAGGTAAATTAAAGTACATGTTCCTGGTGTCTACTGTAAATCATTGGGTAGAGTCTGCTAAACAAAACCAAGCCATCCAGACGCCGGTTCAAATCCCCAGCAGTATCACTGATGCACATCACACAGCTCCTCAATGTACATGTTATATCCAGGGGTGTAGAACTGACGACCCAGGGCCCCACAGCTGGGAGAGGCCCTTCTGAATGTCGGGACTAAAATGTTTGTTTTAATGATTCAAGAATGTGGGTTTTTACTTTCCAGGGTATTGAGGCTCGAGCAGAACTGGGCAGTTCTGTGAAGGTGTGGTAGCAACAGAACGTCCCTTGTTTCCGCTGTGGATCTGCCGGTCAGTTCCTTTGATTTCCTCGTGCGTGAGTCACGCATGGGGAGGGGATGGGGGCCCACACAGACACAGGGCCCAGAATTTCTTACTGCGCCCCTGACTATATATCCTATTTTGCTCTTAATTGAGATGGCAGGAGAGGAGGTTCTGGTGGTATTGGTACCGACCCGTGGAGGAGTATGTGTGGTCCCAGAGGAGGGGGTCTCCCCTCAACACTTCATTATCTCTGTGTACATCGTTTAATCAGCTTGACCTCACGCTAACCACAGTCGCTCCCCACAACATCGGGCTATTTGTCAGCACGTTGCCACGACGATGATTACTCATTTTACGATTGGCCCGTGCCCCAGATGGGCCCCGAGCCCTGGTTGGCCGGGACCTCCAGAAGGCGGGGTCATCACGCCCTGCGTTGAGGTCATACAGAAGTTGCTTTTCACAAGAAAACACTTTCACACACACAAACACACGTGCAGACAGACCCACGCGAGCGTGTGCATGCACGCAACCACACACACACTCACACACACACACACACACACACACACACACACACACACACACACACACACACACACACACACACACGCACACGCACGCGCACGCGCACGCACACACACACACACACACACACACACACACACACACACACACACACACACACACGCCTCAAGGCATTGTAATTATAATATATTATATTATTATTATTATTAATTAATAATAATAAAAAATTTATATTAATATTATAATTATATTGTATTTCACTCAAACTGCAGAACGCCGTGTACAGTAAAAACTGGGATTGGGGTTCATTAATATTTATTAAATAATTATTAGAATTTGAACCATTTTACACAGTTTTAGTTGAATAAAATTAGCTTTTTTAGTTTAAAAGTGACCAGATGATGCTCAGTTTTACAGTGTAGTTGATGAATCAGACCCACCGTGCTCAGTTTCTCCTCGGTGGACGAGACAGTAACCAGTGGTAAGACGACGGCACTGGGACGTTTCCTGGTAGGGCTCTATGACACATAACGGCTAGGACATGTATTACACACACTGTCGTGCCAATAAACCCCCGTGTTTGGAGCCAAAGTATTAACGTTTCCAACTCCAAACGCCTCAGGCCAAGATATTCACGTAGATTGTGTAGAATCAACCGATTTATAAAAGCTACAGTATTATTATTGTACTTGACACAAATGCCACAATGTATTATGAATGCATGTTCACAGAATGGTAAATATTTAAAATGGGGTTCCGTTGATTCTATAGAGAGAGCACAGTAGCACAGTCCCCTAAATGTGTGTATACATGTGTATATATAAGTGTGTATAAATGTGTATATATATACAGTACAGTATCCCATGTTCATCTTCCTGAAACAAAAAGTTAAATGGTCTTCAACAATGGATTCACTTGATATTGAATGTGATATAAACAGGAATAGAACCTTCCACCCCCTTCCACCCACTCCTCCTGTCCGCGTCATCAGCTGTTCCATGACACGCGCTGGCTCCACGCAGTATCTCGGTCACCAGCGGTCTGCCAGATAAGACCTGCAGTGGAGCAGAGAGGTGATCACTGGACGCACTCTGCTCCGGGGATAAGAGGCAGCCTGGTGATCTGGTGACCTGGTGACCCCCACTGAGGGCGCTTCAGAGGGACGACCGGGTGACCCCCACTGAGGGGGCTTCAGAGGGACGACCGGGTGACCCCCACTGAGGGCGCTTCAGAGGGACGACCGGGTGACCCCCACTGAGGGGGCTTCAGAGGGACGACCGGGTGACCCCCACTGAGGGGGCTTCAGAGGGGTTTCAGAGGCTTCAGAGGGGCTTCAGAGGGGTCTTCAGAGGGGGCTTCAGAGGGGCTTCAGAGGGGCTTCAGAGGGGCTTCAGAGGGGTCTTCAGAGGGGTCTTCAGAGGGGCTTCAGAGGGGTCTTCAGAGGGGCTTCAGAGGGGCTTCAGAGGGGCTTCAGAGGGGCTTCAGAGGGGTCTTCAGAGGGGCTTCAGAGGGGTCTTCAGAGGGGGCTTCAGAGGGGGCTTCAGAGGGGGCTTCAGAGGGGCTTCAGAGGGGTCTTCAGAGGGGGCTTCAGAGGGGGCTTCAGAGGGGGCTCAGAGGGGCATCAGAGGGGCTTCAGAGGGGGCTTCAGAGGGGGCTCAGAGGGGCATCAGAGGGGCTTCAGAGGGGCTTCAGAGGGGTCTTCAGAGGGGGCTTCAGAGGGGCTTCAGAGGGGGCTTCAGAGGGGCTTCAGAGGGGCTTCAGAGGGGCTTCAGAGGGAGGGGGCTTCAGGGGCTTCAGAGGGGCTTCAAGGGGGCTTCAGAGGGGCTTCAGTGGGGCTTCAGAGGGGCTTCAGAGGGGCTTCAGAGGGGCTTCAGAGGGGCTTCAGAGGGGCTTCAGTGGGGCTTCAGAGGGGCTTCAGAGGGGCTTCAGAGGGGCTTCAGAGGGAGGGGGCTTCAGGGGCTTCAGAGGGGCTTCAAGGGGGCTTCAGAGGGGCTTCAGTGGGGCTTCAGAGGGGCTTCAGAGGGGCTTCAGAGGGGCTTCAGAAGAACGCTATAGAGGGACACTTTAGGCTGCTTCAGAGCTGGGAACAGGGACGTGACACCAGGAGCGATGCCCAGGAGGCTGCTTCAGAGCTGGGAAGTGTTCATGATAAGGAAACAAGAGAACGAGGGAACATCAAAGGGAACATAGAAGGGAACATCACTTCTGAAAAATGGCTACACCCTTCTTACACCTTCAGACCCAGACAGACACTTCCGCTGTACAGCCAGCCTGGCTCCTTCTAAAATTACATTATAGGCTACAATGGATAACACGCACACACACGCACGCACGCACGCACGCACACACACACACACACACACACACACACACACACACACACACACACACACACACACACACACTCACACACACAGACACTCTTACAGATAACACACAACAGTGGTTCCATTTCAGTCACAGATTAGCAGGAAGGGAAGAGGACATGATGTTGGAGCTTGTTGACTCCTGTCTGATGTTCCAGTGGAAAGAACAGATACAAGAGACTGCTGTGTGTCTGTGATGATCTGTGATGATCTGTGATGATCTGTGATGACAAGCCCAAAGAGTATCTAATTGATACGAATGAATAGATACTTATGAGGATATCTGTACTGTATGTGCTTAGGTATCATGTACTATATAAATACATGGTTCCCAAAGGTTTCAAGGCGCGACCCCCGAAATAACATGTCAGAGAGCCTTGGAGGCAATACAGTTTCACTATTAATCAGGTTTTAATCTGTTTCGGACATCATCAACATGCATTGAATTGATTAACCTTTGGTTTATACCAGTGACACCAGTCATGTTAATCATCAGATAACAGTGCTTGAACAGATAAATGCATTTTATCAAATTCATTCATCAAAACGTCAAAGGCTTGCAATTGCTCATTCATTTTCTGAAGTCACGTCCACGTCAAATCCGTCAAACAGCGCATCTCATCAGACATTTTAATCCCAGTTACAATATCACAATAACGTGTGAGTGACAGTGATACAATTCAACAATCCACAGATTCAGATTCGGCGAAATTCATATCCACAATCCAGCATGAAGACGCTTCAATTTATGCTTGAATGAAACACAATCCGGGCGCAAATACATCCACAGCCGAGAATATGAAACGAATCAGAGCCAAACGCCCGATAGGTTTCATTCATTAAAAATATCCCTGCGGGATTCACATTTGCAGTGATCCGTTAAACAACCACATACTGTGTGTCGCGACTGCGAGCGCCGTAGACTATGACATGCATTATTTAGGACAAAGTATAAATCCATATGTGTGTGTGTGTGTGAGAGTATGTGTGTGTGTGTGTGTGTGTGTGTGTGAGTGTGTGTGTGTGTGTGTCTGTGTGTGAGTGTGTGTGTGTGTGTGTGTGTGTGTGTGTGTGTGTGTGTGTGTGTGTGTGTGTGTGTGTGTGTGTGTGTGTGAGTGTGTGTGTGTGTGTGTGTGTGAGTGTGTGTGTGTGTGCCTGCGTGTCTGTGTGTGAGTGTGTGTGTGTGTGTGTGTGTGTGTGAGTGTGTGTGTCTGTGTGTCTGTGTGAGTGTGTGTGTGTGTGTGTGTGAGTGTGTGTGTGTGCCTGCGTGTCTGTGTGTGAGTGTGTGTGAGTGTGTGTGTGTCTGTGTGTCTGTGTGTGAGTGTGTGTGTGTCTGTGTCTGTAAGTGTGTGTGTGTGTGTGTGTGTGTGTGTGTGTGTGTGTGTGTGTGTGTGTGTGTGTGTGTGTGTGTGTGTGTGTGTGTGTGTGTGTGTGTGTGTGTGTGTGTGTCTGTGTGTGTGTGTATGGAGAGGGGGTGGGTGAAACATAAAGATGACGGTCAGTGCTTGACCCATGGTATTCAGCTTCAGAGAAGTCTTCTTTACAAAAGTATTTTTATAAAGTGCCTTTTATAAAAGGTCTATTTTTAACTAAGCTGCTGTGGTATCATCAGGTGGACACACACATGGGCGAGTTCACAAAGAGATTGCGCAGCTTTTTCTGACGCTAAGCCGGCGCAAATAGCTCAGAAACACAGTTTGCTATTCACAGAGGAGGCGAAACGGGTGGTAACTGCGTTCCATCAGCATTGCCTCCGGTGCGATTAGCGTGTATTTAAATTAGGTAATAGTTTCAAGTTCAAGTTTCAAGTTTGTTTATTAGTTGTCACAATAAGATACATGTACTTTACGGTGAAATGCTTGGTTCTGTATGAGCCCCTGAGAGGGTGCTTCATACAGTAAAAAAGTAAGTAAAAGAGGAATATACAATATACAATACAATATACAATCTAAAGTACAGCCTAAGTACAATCTAAGTACAGTGAGTAAAAATGTGAGGTACAAATGCAGACAATGAGGTACAAAAGTTTAAGGTAAGGTGCAAATGCAAATGAGGTATGAATGTAGTGCAAATAGGTAAATATAATGTAGTGTTAAAGTGTCTAAAGTGAGTGTTAATAAGGTGAGTGTTTGTTTAAAAGTGAGTGTGTGCATGTGGATGTGTGTGCAATGAGTAAATGATGGGTTGTTGCATAGAGTCATTGAGCATCCTGATATCCTGGGGATAGAAGCTCCTTCTGAGTCTCTCTGTACTGGCCATGAGACTCCGGTATCGCTTGCCTAGTGCAGCAGTTCAAAGAGGCAGTTGTTTGGGTGACTAGAGTCTTTGATTATTCTCTTAGCCTTGGCCCTGCAACGCTTGTTATTTATTTATTTTTTTTATTGGTCTTTTTCCCCCTCCATTTTCCTCCGATTTTCTCCCATCCCAATGTTAGTCGTATGCCAATTCCCAGTCCCTTCCTGGTCGCTGCGCTTTACCCCCCACAGTCAGATCATTTGGGAGAGTGGAGGCTACCACGCGCTTCCTCCGACACACGTCCAGCCAATCACCGCTTCTTTTCACCTGGCAGCGCGGATTCTCATTGAGAGGGCGTAGCGTGTGGGAGGACCACACTATCCCCCTCACGTCCAATCCGCGCTTAGCAGGCGCCCCGACCGAACTGTAGGAGTCGCTGTTTACAACGACCCGGACCCACCCCGCCAGCTTCTCCCACCCTCTGATACAGCCAATTGTATCAGTGCAGACGGCCAGCCAAGCTGGTGACAACCCCGGAGCTGTGAGCTGGATTCGAACAGGCGAACCAAGCTCACAGCTCCGGGGCTGGTGACGAACGCAATCTCCGCTCAACCACCTAACCGCCCTGCAACGCTTGTTATAAATGTCCACCACCAATTGTGTGTTCGGCTGATCGGGCCACTCTCTGTAGTCGGCTGCGGTAATGTGCGGTGCTATTCCCAAACCAGGAGGTGATGTTACCAGTCAGGATGCTCTCTATTGTGCATGAGTAGAAGTTCTTAAGGATCTTCTGACTCACTTTGAACTTCCTTAGGCGCCTAAGGAAATAGAGGCGTTGCCGTGCCTTCTTCACTACACTGTGTCAATGTGTCCATGTGTGTGGTCCATGTCAGGTCCTCAGGATATGTGGACTCCGAGGTACTTAATTAAAACTGTTCACTCTCTCGATGCTGAGGGGGCTGTAGTCCCTGGCCCCCGACCTCCTAAAGTCCACAATCATCTCTTTCGTTTAGCTGACGTTCAGTAATATGGGCGTAATATGTTCCCCTTTCTATGCAAATGAGCCTCGTCCAAAGTGCAAATTGCACCGCACAGTTAATGCGACGCTCTTAACGTCTTCAGAGATCTGGTGCTAACTAAGCGACATAGAAAAATGTGGGACATTTTGCACGAGCTCCCACGCTCGCGCCCGTGTGCAGATGGACGCGAGATTTCTCCCGGTGGTACGGCGCGGGGCACGACCTCCCAATGCACTTCCATCAGCGAAAATGTCGGGAAAAGGTCGGGGCGCGACCCGGAAAGTGTCAGGGTGATTTTGCTTAAGCTCCTATGCGCACGCCCGTGCTCCGATCCATGCAGGTCTTCTCCCACAGGTACATCTTGGCATCACGCACCTTTTCCCAATGCACTTCCATCAGTGAAAATGTCAGGAAAAGGTCGGGGCGCGATGTGGAAAAACCTCAGAGATTTTGCGCAAGCTCCCGCGCGTGCGCCCGTATTCCGATCCGCGCAATAATATTCACGGGGGTAGATGTTGGGACACAACTTCCCAATGCATTGTCCGATGGGATTATGCCCCCCTGTGGCGATATTAATTGAGGGCCATATTTGTGGTGATTCTGCACCATGCACGGTCTGTACAAAATAATTGATCATTTATAATTAATTTGTCCATGTTATTCAGCAGTAGGCTATTATGAGCAAACGAAATTCGTTAGATTGGACATTTTGATTAATTATTTCAAGTGGAGAATTGAGAAAATATATAATGAAACCCATTATTATTTGATTATCCCAAATTAACATTCTGAAGGCAGTCAGCCCCTGCACGTCGCTATACATTAACAGTCGTCTATTATAATCACATTTAACATTTTAAGCATTTTATGAGCAAACAAAATTCATTAGATTGGACATTTGAAAATGGTCTCGAATGGACAAAACATGTCTGGAGATTATAGCTTGCTAACGTTATCACTCAAACAATATTTTTCACCAGTTAATCTGAAAGGCGTGCTGATCAGCAGCAACTTCATGATTGTCGATGGATGGGAGTATCAATAAATAGACAGATTTGTTTATGTAGGCTATATTAATAAGCAGCACATATAAATGACAAACTAACTTAATTAATTAATAACTAGTAAATAGCATGGTAATAATACATAGGTTATTGATCAATGAATGTATTAATAAATGCATTTATATTACAAATATGATACACCAGTACAAGTCATGTTATTTCCTCATTGTGAACGTGCTGCGTGATTGTCGCTCGAACATCTCCTGCTGTGTGGGTTCTCTCATTCATAACAACGGAAGCAATAACAGCAATAACAAGAATAATAAGAGCTTAATTCCCTCTCCCTCATTTCGGGTTTATTTCCCCCCCTTCCTTATATCTGCCAACAGCGCTGGCAGATGCAGACTGCTCAGCGAGCAAACTGCGATGGAGCAAATCAGTTTAATTTCCCAACAAGTTGGCGTGTTCCTTGAAATCATGTTTCAGGGAGGCATGGGAGGTAAATCATGTTACAGGGAGGCAGGGAGGTGATGATGATTTGATATTTAAATCATGTTTCAGGGAGGTAGGGAGGTGATGATGATTTGATATTTAAATCATGTCTCAGTGAGGCAGGGAGG